>NW_027189212.1:314690-629380 GCF_040958095.1 Procambarus clarkii | reverse complement strand
TCTACGTTTTTGTGAATTTTCAGTCCATGGGTATTACTTTATATATATACGATAAAAATGATGCAAACACATAATTGATTAGATAATAACCTTAAATACTTCATTTTCAATCTATTTGAAAAAATATTTTTCATATATTTCATATATTTTCATATATTTGTTTCTCGTTAAAATACTGATTAAGATATTGAAAAGGGGAGAAGTTCGGTTTTTATTGCATATATCGACGTTTCAGCCGGATTAGAGCGGTTTTACGTGTACATCTTCCCTCGTTAATATAAACGGAAAATCAAGAACATCATTTGTATTGGAAACAACATTGTCATATGTCTTTTCTTGGAACTAAATAATACGAAACCTCGCTCTATGATTTGAAGGTAAAATCCTGAAATATGGTAAAATAGTGACTTTTTCACGTTCATCATGTAGTTTGATATTACGCAAATATATTCATTTTTACCAATATTTCGATACTATTTCATATAGTATCACGATATGTGATTTGGCCTTCAAATCTCAGAATTTCGCATAATATTGCATTTTAAGCAAGTTTTCTTGCATTTTGTTTAGTACGAAAAATCATCGAATTTAGCAATATTTTGACGTTTATCATCCCCTTTCCTTTATTTGATTTAAACAAAATATCATCGAATTAGGCAATATTTTGCCGTTTTTCCACGTTTTTGTGAATTTTCAGCCTATGGGTATTAATTCATTATATATACGATAAAAATGATGCAAACACATAATTGATTAGATAATAACCTAAAATACTTCATTTTCAATCAACTATTTGTTTCTCGTTAAAATACTGAGTAAGATATTGAAAAGGGGAGAAGTTCTGTTTCTATTGCATATATCGACTTTTCAGCCGGAATTGAGCGGTTTTACGTGTTCATCTTCCATCGGTAATATAAACGGAAAATCAGGAACATTTTAGTTAATTCTAATGAAAACACATTGATTTTTATCATTTGTATTGGAAACAACATTGTCATATGTCTTTTCTTGGATCTAAATAATACGAAACCTCGCTCTATGATTTGAAGTTAAAATCCTCAAATATGGTTAAATAGTGACGTTTTTCACGTTTTTCATGTAGTTTGATATTCCGTAAATATATTCATTTATACCAATACTTCGATATTATTTCATGTAGTATCACGATATGTGATTTGGCCTTCAAATCTCAGAATTTCGCATAATATTGCATTTTAAGCAAGTTTTCTTGCATTTTGTTTAGTACGAAAAATCATCGAATTTAGCAATATTTTGACGTTTATCATCCCCTTTTCCTTTATTTGATTTAAACAAAATATCATCGAATTTGGCAATATTTTGCCGTTTTTCCACGTTTTTGTGAATTTTCAGTCTATGGGTATTAATTCATTATATATACGATAAAAATGATGCAAACACATAATTGATTAGATAATAACCTAAAATACTTCATTTTAATCAACTATTTGTTTCTCGTTAAAATACTGAGAGAGATATTGAAAAAGGGAGAAGTTCTGTTTTTATTGCATATATCGACGTTTCAGCCGGAATAGAGCGGTTTTACGTGTACATCTTCCATCGGTAATATAAACGGAAAAGCAGGAACATTTTAGTTATTTCTAATGAAAACACATTGATTTTTATCATTTGTATTGGAAACAACATTGTCATATGTCTTTTCTTGGATCTAAATAATACGAAACCTCGCTCTATGATTTGAAGTTAAAATCCTCAAATATGGTTAAATAGTGACTTTTTTCACGTTTTTCATGTAGTTTGATATTACGTAAATATATTCATTTATACCAATATTTCGATACTATTTCATGTAGTATCACGATATGTGATTTGGCCTTCAAATCTCAGAATTTCGCATAATATTGCATTTTAAGCAAGTTTTCTTGCATTTTGTTTAGTACGAAAAATCATCGAATTTAGCAATATTTTGACGTTTATCATCCCCTTTTCCTTTATTTGATTAAAACAAAATATCATCGAATTAGGCAATATTTTGCCGTTTTTCCACGTTTTTGTGAATTTTCAGTCTATGGGTATTAATTCATTATATATACGATAAAAATGATGCAAACACATAATTGATTAGATAATAACCTAAAATACTTCATTTTAATCAACTATTTGTTTCTCGTTAAAATACTGAGTAAGATATTGAAAAAGTGAGAAGTTCTGTTTTTATTGCATATATCGACGTTTCAGCCGGAATAGGGCGGTTTTACGTGTACATCTTCCATCGGTAATATAAACGGAAAATCAGGAACATTTTAGTTAATTCTAATGAAAACACATTGATTTTTATCATTTGTATTGGAAACAACATTGTCATATGTCTTTTCTTGGATCTAAATAATTCGAAACCTCGCTCTATGATTTAAAGTTAAAATCCTCAAATATGGTTAAATAGTGACTTTTTTCACGTTTTTCATGTAGTTTGATATTACGTAAATATATTCATTTTTACCAATATTTCGATACTATTTCATGTAGTATCACGATATGTGATTTGGACTTCAAATCTCAGAATTTCGCATAATATTGCATTTTAAGCAAGTTTTCTTGCATTTTGTTTCGTACGAAAAATCATCGAATTTAGCAATATTTTGACGTTTATCATCTCCTTTTCCTTCATGTGATTTAAACAAAATATCATCGAATTAGGCAATATTTTGCCGTTTTCTACGTTTTTGAGAATTTTCAGTCCATGGGTATTACTTCATATATATACGATAAAAATGATGGAAACACATAATTGATTAGATAATAACCTTAAATACTACATTTTCAATCATCTATTTGTTTCTCGTTAAAATACTGAGTAAGATATTGAAAAGGGGGAGAAGTTCGGTTTTTATTGCATTTATCGACATTGCAGCCGGATTAGAGCGGTTTTACGTGTACATCTTCCATCGGTAATATAAACGGAAAATCAGGAACATTTTAGTTAATTCTAATGAAAACACATTGATTTTTATCATTTGTATTGGAAACACCATTGTCATATGTCTTTTCTTGGATCTAAATAATACGAAACCTCGCTCTATGATTTGAAGTTAAAATCTTCAAATATGGTTAAATAGTGACTTTTTTCACGTTTTTCATGTAGTTTGATATTACGCAAATATATTCATTTATACCAATATTTCGATACTATTTCATGTAGTATCACGATATGTGATTTGGCCTTCAAATCTCAGAATTTCGCATAATATTGCATTTTAAGCAAGTTTTCTTGCATTTTGTTTAGTACGAAAAATCATCGAATTTAGCAATATTTTGACGTTTATCATCCCCTTTTCCTTTATTTGATTTAAACAAAATATCATCGAATTAGGCAAAATTTTGCCGTTTTTCAACGTTTTTGTGAATTTTCAGTCTATGGGTATTAATTCATTATATATACGATAAAAATGATGCAAACACATAATTGATTAGATAATAACCTAAAATACTTCATTTTAATCAACTATTTGTTTCTCGTTAAAATACTGAGTAAGATATTGAAAAAGGGAGAATTTCTGTTTTTATTGCATATATCGACGTTTCAGCCGGAATAGAGCTATTTTACGTGTACATCTTCCATCGGTAATATAAACGGAAAATCAGGAACATTTTAGTTAATTCTAATGAAAACACATTGATTTTTATCATTTGTATTGGAAACAACATTGTCATATGTCTTTTCTTGGATCTAAATAATACGAAACCTCGCTCTATGATTTGAAGTTAAAATACTCAAATATGGTTAAATAGTGACTTTTTTCACGTTTTTCATGTAGTTTGATATTACGTAAATATATTCATTTTTACCAATATTTCGATACTATTTCATGTAGTATCACGATATGTGATTTGGCCTTCAAATCTCAGAATTTCGCATAATATTGCATTTTAAGCAAGTTTTCTTGCATTTTGTTTCGTACGAAAAATCATCGAATTTAGCAATATTTTGACGTTTATCATCTCCTTTTCCTTCGTGTGATTTAAACAAAATATCATCGAATTAGGCAATATTTTGCCGTTATTCCACGTTTTTGTGAATTTTCCGTCCATGGGTATTAATTCATATATATACGATAAAAATGATGCAAACACATAATTGATTAGATAATAACCTTAAATACTTCATTTTCAATCTATTTGAAAATATATTTTTCATATATTTCATATATTTTCATATATTTGTTTCTCGTTAAAATACTGATTAAGATATTGAAAAGGGGAGAAGTTCGGTTTTTATTGCATATATCGACGTTTCAGCCGGAATAGAGCGGTTTTACGTGTACATCTTCCATCGGTAATATAAACGGAAAAGCAGGAACATTTTAGTTATTTCTAATGAAAACACATTGATTTTTATCATTTGTATTGGAAACAACATTGTCATATGTCTTTTCTTGGATCTAAATAATACGAAACCTCGCTCTATGATTTGAAGTTAAAATCCTCAAATATGGTTAAATAGTGACTTTTTTCACGTTTTTCATGTAGTTTGATATTACGTAAATATATTCATTTATACCAATATTTCGATACAATTTCATGTAGTATCACGATATGTGATTTGGCCTTCAAATCTCAGAATTTCGCATAATATTGCATTTTAAGCAAGTTTTCTTGCATTTTGTTTAGTACGAAAAATCATCGAATTTAGCAATATTTTGACGTTTATCATCCCCTTTTCCTTTATTTGATTTAAAAATAATATCATCGAATTAGGCAATATTTTGCCGGTTTTCCACGTTTTTGTGAATTTTCAGTCTATGGGTATTAATTCAATATATATACGATAAAAATGATGCAAACACATAATTGATTAGATAAATACCTAAAATACTTCATTTTAATCAACTATTTGTTTCTCGTTAAAATACTGAGTAAGATATTGAAAAAGGGAGAAGTTCTGTTTTTATTGCATATATCGACGTTTCAGCCGGAATAGAGCGGTTTTACGTGTACATCTTCCATCGGTAATATAAACGGAAAATCAGGAACATTTTAGTTAATTCTAATGAAAACACATTGATTTTTATCATTTGTATTGGAAACAACATTGTCATATGTCTTTTCTTGGATCTAAATAATACGAAACCTCGCTCTATGATTTGAAGTTAAAATACTCAAATATGGTTAAAAAATGACTTTTTTCACGTTTTTCATGTAGTTTGATATTACTTAAATATATTCATTTTTACCAATATTTCGATACTATTTCATGTAGTATCACGATATGTGATTTGGCCTTCAAATCTCAGAATTTCGCATAATATTGCATTTTAAGCAAGTTTTCTTGCATTTTGTTTCGTACGAAAAATCATCGAATTTAGCAATATTTTGACGTTTATCATCTCCTTTTCCTTCATGTGATTTAAACAAAATATCATCGAATTAGGCAATATTTTGCCGTTATTCCACGTTTTTGTGAATTTTCCGTCCATGGGTATTAATTCATATATATACGATAAAAATGATGCAAACACATAATTGATTAGATAATAACCTTAAATACTTCATTTTCAATCTATTTGAAAATATATTTTTCATATATTTCATATATTTTCATATATTTGTTTCTCGTTAAAATACTGATTAAGATATTGAAAAGGGGAGAAGTTCGGTTTTTATTGCATATATCGACGTTTCAGCCGGATTAGAGCGGTTTTACGTGTACATCTTCCCTCGTTAATATAAACGGAAAATCAAGAACATCATTTGTATTGGAAACAACATTGTCATATGTCTTTTCTTGGAACTAAATAATACGAAACCTCGCTCTATGATTTGAAGGTAAAATCCTGAAATATGGTAAAATAGTGACTTTTTCACGTTCATCATGTAGTTTGATATTACGCAAATATATTCATTTTTAAAAATATTTCGATACTATTTCATATAGTATCACGATATGTGATTTGGCCTTCAAATCTCAGAATTTCGCATAATATTGCATTTTAAGCAAGTTTTCTTGCATTTTGTTTAGTACGAAAAATCATCGAATTTAGCAATATTTTAACGTTTATCATCCCCTTTCCTTTATTTGATTTAAACAAAATATCATCGAATTAGGCAATATTTTGCCGTTTTTCCACGTTTTTGTGAATTTTCAGCCTATGGGTATTAATTCATTATATATACGATAAAAATGATGCAAACACATAATTGATTAGATAATAACCTTAAATACTTCATTTTCAATCATATATTTGTTTCTCGTTAAAATACTGAGTAAGATATTGAAAAGGGGAGAAGTTCGGTTTTTATTGCATTTATCGACGTTTCAGCCGGAATAGAGCGGTTTTACGTGTACATCTTCCATCAGTAATATAAACGGAAAAGAAGGAACATTTTAGTTAATTCTAATGAAAACACATTGATTTTTATCATTTGTATTGGAAACAACATTGTCATATGTCTTTTCTTGGATCTAAATAATACGAAACCTCGCTCTATGATTTAAAGTTAAAATCCTCAAATATGGTTAAATAGTGACTTTTTTCACGTTTTTCATGTAGTTTGATATTACGTAAATATATTCATTTTTACCAATATTTCGATACTATTTCATGTAGTATCACGATATGTGATTTGGACTTCAAATCTCAGAATTTCGCATAATATTGCATTTTAAGCAAGTTTTCTTGCATTTTGTTTCGTACGAAAAATCTTCGAATTTAGCAATATTTTGACGTTTATCATCCCCTTTTCCTTCATGTGATTTAAACAAAATATCATCGAATTAGGCAATATTTTGCCGTTTTCTACGTTTTTGTGAATTTTCAGTCCATGGGTATTACTTTATATATATACGATAAAAATGATGCAAACACATAATTGATTAGATAATAACCTTAAATACTTCATTTTCAATCTATTTGAAAAAATATTTTTCATATATTTCATATATTTTCATATATTTGTTTCTCGTTAAAATACTGATTAAGATATTGAAAAGGGGAGAAGTTCGGTTTTTATTGCATATATCGACGTTTCAGCCGGATTAGAGCGGTTTTACGTGTACATCTTCCCTCGTTAATATAAACGGAAAATCAAGAACATCATTTGTATTGGAAACAACATTGTCATATGTCTTTTCTTGGAACTAAATAATACGAAACCTCGCTCTATGATTTGAAGGTAAAATCCTGAAATATGGTAAAATAGTGACTTTTTCACGTTCATCATGTAGTTTGATATTACGCAAATATATTCATTTTTACCAATATTTCGATACTATTTCATATAGTATCACGATATGTGATTTGGCCTTCAAATCTCAGAATTTCGCATAATATTGCATTTTAAGCAAGTTTTCTTGCATTTTGTTTAGTACGAAAAATCATCGAATTTAGCAATATTTTGACGTTTATCATCCCCTTTCCTTTATTTGATTTAAACAAAATATCATCGAATTAGGCAATATTTTGCCGTTTTTCCACGTTTTTGTGAATTTTCAGCCTATGGGTATTAATTCATTATATATACGATAAAAATGATGCAAACACATAATTGATTAGATAATAACCTAAAATACTTCATTTTCAATCAACTATTTGTTTCTCGTTAAAATACTGAGTAAGATATTGAAAAGGGGAGAAGTTCTGTTTCTATTGCATATATCGACTTTTCAGCCGGAATTGAGCGGTTTTACGTGTTCATCTTCCATCGGTAATATAAACGGAAAATCAGGAACATTTTAGTTAATTCTAATGAAAACACATTGATTTTTATCATTTGTATTGGAAACAACATTGTCATATGTCTTTTCTTGGATCTAAATAATACGAAACCTCGCTCTATGATTTAAAGTTAAAATCCTCAAATATGGTTAAATAGTGACGTTTTTCACGTTTTTCATGTAGTTTGATATTCCGTAAATATATTCATTTATACCAATACTTCGATATTATTTCATGTAGTATCACGATATGTGATTTGGCCTTCAAATCTCAGAATTTCGCATAATATTGCATTTTAAGCAAGTTTTCTTGCATTTTGTTTAGTACGAAAAATCATCGAATTTAGCAATATTTTGACGTTTATCATCCCCTTTTCCTTTATTTGATTTAAACAAAATATCATCGAATTTGGCAATATTTTGCCGTTTTTCCACGTTTTTGTGAATTTTCAGTCTATGGGTATTAATTCATTATATATACGATAAAAATGATGCAAACACATAATTGATTAGATAATAACCTAAAATACTTCATTTTAATCAACTATTTGTTTCTCGTTAAAATACTGAGTAAGATATTGAAAAAGGGAGAATTTCTGTTTTTATTGCATATATCGACGTTTCAGCCGGAATAGAGCTATTTTACGTGTACATCTTCCATCGGTAATATAAACGGAAAATCAGGAACATTTTAGTTAATTCTAATGAAAACACATTGATTTTTATCATTTGTATTGGAAACAACATTGTCATATGTCTTTTCTTGGATCTAAATAATACGAAACCTCGCTCTATGATTTGAAGTTAAAATACTCAAATATGGTTAAATAGTGACTTTTTTCACGTTTTTCATGTAGTTTGATATTACGTAAATATATTCATTTTTACCAATATTTCGATACTATTTCATGTAGTATCACGATATGTGATTTGGCCTTCAAATCTCAGAATTTCGCATAATATTGCATTTTAAGCAAGTTTTCTTGCATTTTGTTTCGTACGAAAAATCATCGAATTTAGCAATATTTTGACGTTTATCATCTCCTTTTCCTTCGTGTGATTTAAACAAAATATCATCGAATTAGGCAATATTTTGCCGTTATTCCACGTTTTTGTGAATTTTCCGTCCATGGGTATTAATTCATATATATACGATAAAAATGATGCAAACACATAATTGATTAGATAATAACCTTAAATACTTCATTTTCAATCTATTTGAAAATATATTTTTCATATATTTCATATATTTTCATATATTTGTTTCTCGTTAAAATACTAATTAAGATATTGAAAAGGGGAGAAGTTCGGTTTTTATTGCATATATCGACGTTTCAGCCGGATTAGAGCGGTTTTACGTGTACATCTTCCCTCGTTAATATAAACGGAAAATCAAGAACATCATTTGTATTGGAAACAACATTGTCATATGTCTTTTCTTGGAACTAAATAATACGAAACCTCGCTCTATGATTTGAAGGTAAAATCCTGAAATATGGTAAAATAGTGACTTTTTCACGTTAATCATGTAGTTTGATATTACGCAAATATATTCATTTTTACCAATATTTCGATACTATTTCATATAGTATCACGATATGTGATTTGGCCTTCAAATCTCAGAATTTCGCATAATATTGCATTTTAAGCAAGTTTTCTTGCATTTTGTTTAGTACGAAAAATCATCGAATTTAGCAATATTTTGAGGTTTATCATCCCCTTTTCCTTTATTTGATTTAAACAAAATATCATCGAATTAGGCAATATTTTGCCGTTTTTCCACGTTTTTGTGAATTTTCAGTCTATGGGTATTAATTCATTACATACACGATAAAAATGATGCAAACACATAATTGATTAGATAATAACCTAAAATACTTCATTTTCAATCAAATATTTGTTTCTCAATAAAATACTGAGTAAGATATTGAAAAGGGGAGAAGTTCTGTTTCTATTGCATATTTCGACTTTTCAGCCGGAATAGAGCGGTTTTACGTGTACATCTTCCAACGGTAATAGAAACGGAAAATCAGGAACATTTTAGTTAATTCTAATGAAAACACATTGATTTTTATCATTTGTATTGGAAACAACATTGTCATGTCTTTTCTTGGATCTAAATAATACGAAACCTCGCTCTATGATTTAAAGTTAAAATCCTCAAATATGGTTAAATAGTGACTTTTTTCACGTTTTTCATGTAGTTTGATATTACGTAAATATATTCATTTTTACCAATATTTCGATACTATTTCATGTAGTATCACGATATGTGATTTGGACTTCAAATCTCAGAATTTCGCATAATATTGCATTTTAAGCAAGTTTTCTTGCATTTTGTTTCGTACGAAAAATCATCGAATTTAGCAATATTTTGACGTTTATCATCCCCTTTTTCTTCATGTGTTTTAAACAAAATATCTTCGAATTAGGCAATATTTTGCCGTTTTCTACGTTTTGGTGAATTTTCAGTCCATGGGTATTACTTCATATATATACGATAAAAATGATGCAAACACATAATTGATTAGATAATAACCTTAAATACTTCATTTTCAATCATCTATTTGTTTCTCGTTAAAATACTGAGTAAGATATTGAAAAGGGGAGAAGTTCGGTTTTTATTGCATTTATCGACGTTTCAGCCGGATTAGAGCGGTTTTACGTGTACATCTTCCATCGGTAATATAAACGGAAAATTAGGAACATTTTAGTTAATTCTAATGAAAACACATTGATTTTTATCATTTGTATTGGAAACAACATTGGCATATGTCTTTTCTTGGATCTAAATAATACGAAACCTCGCTCTATGATTTGAAGTTAAAATCCTCAAATATGGTTAAATAGTGACTTTTTTCACGTTTTTCATGCAGTTTGATATTACGTAAATATATTCATTTATACCAATATTTCGATACTATTTCATGTAGTATCACGATATGTGATTTGGCCTTCAAATCTCAAAATTTCGCATAATATTGCATTTTAAGCAAGTTTTCTTGCATTTTGTTTAGTACGAAAAATCATCGAATTTAGCAATATTTTGACGTTTATCATCCCCTTTTCCTTTATTTGATTTAAACAAAATATCATCGAATTAGGCAATATTTTGCCGTTTTTCCACGTTTTTGTGAATTTTCAGTCTATGGGTATTAATTCATTATATATACGATAAAAATGATGCAAACACATAATTGATTAGATAATAACCTAAAATACTTCATTTTAATCAACTATTTCTTTCTCGTTAAAATACTGAGTATGATATTGAAAAAGGGAGAAGTTCTGTTTTTATTGCATATATCGACGTTTCAGCCGGAATAGAGCGGTTTTACGTGTACATCTTCCATCGGTAATATAAACGGAAAATCAGGAACATTTTAGTTAATTCTAATGAAAACACATTGATTTTTATCATTTGTATTGGAAACAACATTGTCATATGTCTTTTCTTGGATCTAAATAATACGAAACCTCGCTCTATGATTTAAAGTTAAAATCCTCAAATATGGTTAAATAGTGACTTTTTTCACGTTTTTTATGTAGTTTGATATTACGTAAATATATTCATTTTTACCAATATTTCGATACTATTTCATGTAGTATCACGATATGTGATTTGGACTTCAAATCTCAGAATTTCGCATAATATTGCATTTTAAGCAAGTTTTCTTGCATTTTGTTTCGTACGAAAAATCATCGAATTTAGCAATATTTTGACGTTTATCATCTCCTTTTCCTTCATGTGATTTAAACAAAATATCATCGAATTAGGCAATATTTTGCCGTTATTCCACGTTTTTGTGAATTTTCAGTCCATGGGTATTACTTCATATATATACGATAAAAATGATGCAAACACATAATTGATTAGATAATAACCTTAAATACTTAATTTTCAATCATCTATTTGTTTCTCGTTAAAATACTGAGTAAGATATTGTAAAGGGGAGAAGTTCGGTTTTTATTGCATTTATCGACGTTTCAGCTGGATTAGAGCGGTTTTACGTGTACATCTTCCATCGGTAATATAAACGGAAAATCAGGAACATTTTAGTTAATTCTAATGAAAACACATTGATTTTTATCATTTGTATTGGAAACAACATTGTCATATGTCTTTTCTTGGATCTAAATAATACGAAACCTCGCTATATGATTTGAAGTTAAAATACTCAAATATGGTTAAAAAATTACTTTTTTCACGTTTTTCATGTAGTTTGATATTACGTAAATATATTAATTTTTACCAATATTTCGATACTATTTCATGTAGTATCACGGTATATGATTTGGCCTTCAAATCTCAGAATTTCGCATAATATTGCATTTTAAGCAAGTTTTCTTGCATTTTGTTTCGTACAAAAAATCATCGAATTTAGCAATATTTTGACGTTTATCATCCCCTTTTCCTTCATGTGATTTAAACAAAATATCATCGAATTAGGCAATATTTTGCCGTTTTCCACGTTTTTGTGAATTTTCAGTCCATGGGTAATACTTCATATATATACGATAAAAATGATGCAAACACATAATTGATTAGATAATAACCTTAAATACTTCATTTTCAATCATCTATTTGTTTCTCGTTAAAATACTGAGTAAGATATTGAAAAGGAGAGAAGTTCGGTTTTAATTGCATTTATCGACGTTTCAGCCGGATTAGAGCGGTTTTACGTGTACATCTTCCATCGGTAATATAAACGGAAAATCAGGAACATTTTAGTTAATTCTAATGAAAACACATTGATTTTTATCATTTGTATTGGAAACAACATTGGCATATGTCTTTTCTTGGATCTAAATAATACGAAACCTCGCTCGATGATTTGAAGTTAAAATACTCAAATATGGTTAAATAGTGACTTTTTTCACGTTTTTCATGTAGTTTGATATTACGTAAATATATTCATTTTTACCAATATTTCGATACTATTTCATGTAGTATCACGATATGTGATTTGGCCTTCAAATCTCAGAATTTCGCATAATATTGCATTTTAAGCAAGTTTTCTTGCATTTTGTTTCGTACGAAAAATCATCGAATTTAGCAATATTTGGACGTTTATCATCTCCTTTTCCTTCATGTGATTTAAACAAAATATCATCGAATTAGGCAATATTTTGCAGTTATTCCACGTTTTTGTGAATTTTCCGTCCATGGGTATAAATTCATATATATACGATAAAAATGATGCAAACACATAATTGATTAGATAATAACCTTAAATACTTCATTTTCAATCTATTTGAAAATATATTTTTCATATATTTCATATATTTTCATATATTTGTTTCTCGTTAAAATACTGATTAAGATATTGAAAAGGGGAGAAGTTCGGTTTTTATTGCATATATCGACGTTTCAGCCGGATTAGAGCGGTTTTACGTGTACATCTTCCCTCGTTAATATAAACGGGAAATCAAGAACATCATTTGTATTGGAAACAACATTGTCATATGTCTTTTCTTGGAACTAAATAATACGAAACCTCGCTCTATGATTTAAAGTTAAAATCCTCAAATATGGTTAAATAGTGATTTTTTCACGTTTTTCATGTAGTTTGATATTACGTAAATATATTCATTTTTACCAATATTTCGATACTATTTCATGTAGTTTCACGGTATGTGATTTGGCCTTCAAATCTCAGAATTTCGCATAATATTGCATTTTAAGCAAGTTTTCTTGCATTTTGTTTCGTACGAAAAATCATCGAATTTAGCAATATTTTGACGTTTATCATCCCCTTTTCCTTCATGTGATTTAAACAAAATATCATTGAATTAGGCAATATTTTGCCGTTTTCTACGTTTTTGTGAATTTTCAGTCCATGGGTATTACTTCATATATATACGATAAAAATGATGCAAACACATAATTGATTAGATAATAACCTTAAATACTTCATTTTCAATCATCTATTTGTTTCTCGTTAAAATACTGAGTAAGATATTGAAAAGGGGAGAAGTTCGGTTTTTATTGCATTTATCGACGTTTCAGCCGGATGAGAGCGGTTTTACGTGTACATCTTCCATCGGTAATATAAACGGAAAATCAGGAACATTTTAGTTAATTCTAATGAAAACACATTGATTTTCATCATTTGTATTGGAAACAACATTGTCATATGTCTTTCCTTGGATCTAAATAATACGAAACCTCGCTCTATGATTTAAAGTTAAAATCCTCAAATATGGTTAAATAGTGACTTTTTTCACGTTTTTCATGTAGTTTGATATTACGTAAATATATTCATTTTTACCAATATTTCGATACTATTTCATGTAGTATCACGATATGTGGTTTGGACTTCAAATCTCAGAATTTCGCATAATATTGCATTTTAAGCAAGTTTTCTTGCATTTTGTTTCGTACGAAAAATCATCGAATTTAGCAATATTTTGACGTTTATCATCCCCTTTTCCTTCATGTGATTTAAACAAAATATCATCGAATTAGGCAATATTTTGCCGTTTTCCAAGTTTTTGTGAATTTTCAGTCCATGGGTATTACTTCATATATATACGATAAAAATGATGCAAACACATAATTGATTAGATAATAACCTTAAATACTTCATTTTCAATCATCTATTTGTTTCTCGTTAAAATACTGAGTAAGATATTGAAAAGGGGAGAAGTTCGGTTTTTATTGCCTTTATCGACGTTTCAGCCGGATGAGAGCGGTTTTACGTGTACATCTTCCATCGGTAATATAAACGGAAAATCAGGAACATTTTAGTTAATTCTAATGAAAACACATTGATTTTTATCATTTGTATTGGAAACAACATTGTCATATGTCTTTTCTTGGATCTAAATAATACGAAACCTCGCTCTATGATTTGAAGTTAAAATACTCAAATATGGTTAAAAAATGACTTTTTTCACGTTTTTCATGTAGTTTGATATTACGTAAATATATTCATTTTTACCAATATTTCGATACTATTTCATGTAGTATCACGATATGTGATTTGGCCTTCATATCTCAGAATTTCGCATAATATTGCATTTAAGCAAGTTTTCTTGCATTTTGTTTCGTACGAAAGATCATCAAATTTAGCAATATTTTGACGTTTATCATCTCCTTTTCCTTCATGTGATTTAAACAAAATATCATCGAATTAGGCAATATTTTGCCGTTATTCCACGTTTTTGTGAATTTTCCGTCCATTGGTAATAATTCATATATATACGATAAAAATGATGCAAACACATAATCGATTAGATAATAACCTTAAATACTTCATTTTCAATCTATTTGAAAATATATTTTTCATATATTTTATATATTTTCATATATTTGTTTCTCGTTAAAATACTGATTAAGATATTGAAAAGGGGAGAAGTTCGGTTTTTATTGCATATATCGACGTTTCATCCGGATTAGAGCGGTTTTACGTGTACATCTTCCCTCGTCAATATAAACGGAAAATCAAGAACATCATTTGTATTGGAAACAACATTGTCATATGTCTTTTCTTGGAACTAAATAATTCGAAACCTCGCTCTATGATTTGAAGGTAAAATCCTGAAATATGGTAAAATAGTGACTTTTTCACGTTAATCATGTAGTTTGATATTACGCAAATATATTCATTTTTTCCAATATTTCGATACTATTTCATATAGTATCACGATATGTGATTTGGCCTTCAAATCTCAGAATTTCGCATAATATTGCATTTTAAGCAAGTTTTCTTGCATTTTGTTTAGTACGAAAAATCATCGAATTTAGCAATATTTTGACGTTTATCATCCCCTTTTCCTTTATTTGATTTAAACAAAATATCATCGAATTAGGCTATATTTTGCCGTTTTTCCACGTTTTTGTGAATTTTCAGTCTATGGGTATTAATTCATTATATATACGATAAAAATGATGCAAACACATAATTGATTAGATAATAACCTAAAATACTTCATTTTAATCAACTATTTGTTTCTCGTTAAAATACTGAGTAAGATATTGAAAAAGGGAGAAGTTCTGTTTTTATTGCATATATCGACGTTTCAGCCGGAATAGAGCGGTTTTACGTGTACATCTTCCATCGGTAATATAAACGGAAAATCAGGAACATTTTAGTTAATTCTAATGAAAACACATTAATTTTTATCATTTGTATAGGAAACAACATTGTCATATGTCTTTTCTTGGATCTAAATAATACGAAACCTCGCTCTATGATTTGAAGTTAAAATACTCAAATATGGTTAACTAGTGACTTTTTTCACGTTTTTCATGTAGTTTGATATTACGTAAATATATTCATTTTTACCAATATTTCGTTACTATTTCATGTAGTATCACGGTATGGTATTTGTCCTTCAAATCTCAGAATTTCGCATAATATTGCATTTTAAGCAAGTTTTCTTGCATTTTGTTTCGTACGAAAAATCATCGAATTTAGCAATATTTTGACGTTTATCATCCCCTTTTCCTTCATGTGATTTAAACAAAATATCATCGAATTAGGCAATATTTTGCCGTTTTCCACGGTTTTGTGAATTTTCAGTCCATGGGTATTAATTCATATATATTCGATAAAAATTATGCAAACACATAATTGATTAGATAATAACCTTCAATACTTCATTTTCAATCTATTTGAAAATATATTTTTCATATATTTCATATATTTTCATATATTTGTTTCTCGTTAAAATACTGATTAAGATATTGAAAAGGGGAGAAGTTCGGTTTTTATTGCATATATCGACGTTTCAGCCGGATTAGAGCGGTTTTACGTGTACATCTTCCCTCGTTAATATAAACGGAAAATCAAGAACATCATTTGTATTGGAAACAACATTGTCATATATTTTTTCTTGGAACTAAATAATACGAAACCTCGCTCTATGATTTGAAGGTAAAATCCTGAAATATGGTAAAATAGTGACTTTTTCACGTTAATCATGTAGTTTGATATTACGCAAATATATTCATTTTTACCAATATTTCGATACTATTTCATATAGTATCACGATATGTGATTTGTCCTTCAAATCTCAGAATTTCGCATAATATTGCATTTCAAGCAAGTTTTCTTGCATTTTGTTTAGTACGAAAAATCATCGAATTTAGCAATATTTTGACGTTTATCATCCCCTTGTCCTTTATTTGATTTAAACAAAATATCATCGAATTAGGCAATATTTTTTCCGTTTTTCCACGTTTTTGTGAATTTTCAGTCTATGGGTATTAATTCATTATATATACGATAAAAATGATGCAAACACATAATTGATTAGATAATAACCTAAAATACTTCATTTTCAATCAACTATTTGTTTCTCGTTAAAATACTGAGTAAGATATTGAAATGGTGAGAAGTTCTGTTTCTATTGCATATATCGACTTTTCTGCCGGAATAGAGCGGTTTTACGTGTACATCTTCCATCGGTAATATAAACGGAAAATCAGGAACATTTTAGTTAATTCTAATGAAAACACATTGATTTTTATCATTTGTATTGGAAACAACATTGTCATATGTCTTTTCTTTGATCTAAATAATACGAAACCTCGCTCTATGATTTGAAGTTAAAATCCTCAAATATGGTTAAATAGTGACTTTTTTCACGTTTTTTATGTAGTTTGATATTACGTAAATATATTCATTTTTACCAATATTTCGATACTATTTCATGTAGTATCACTATATGTGATTTGGCCTTCAAATCTCAGAATTTCGCATAATATTGCATTTTAAGCAAGTTTTCTTGCATTTTGTTTCGTACGAAAAATCATCAAATTTAGCAATATTTTGACGTTTATCATCTCCTTTTCCTTCATGTGATTTAAACAAAATATCATCGAGTTAGGCAATATTTTTCCGTTTTCCACGTTTTTGTGAATTTTCAGTCCATGGGTATTAATTCATATATATACGATAAAAATGATGCAAACACATAATTGATTAGATAATAACCTTAAATACTTCATTTTCAATCATCTATTTGTTTCTCGTTAAAATACTGAGTAAGATATTGAAAGGGGGAGAAGTTCGGTTTTTATTGCATATATCGACGTTTCAGCCTGATTAGAGCGGTTTTAGGTGTACATCTTCCCTCGTTAATATAAACGGAAAATCAAGAACATTATAGTTAATTCTAATGAAAACACATTGTTTTTTATCATTTGTATTGGAAACAACATTGTCATATGTCTTTTCTTGGAACTAAATAATACGAAACCTCGCTCTATGATTTGAAGTTAAAATCCTCAAATATGGTTAAATAGTGACTTTTTTCACGTTTTTCATGAAGTTTGATATTACGTAAATATATTCATTTATACCAATATTTCGATACTATTTCATGTAGTATCACGATATGTGATTTGGCCTTCAAATCTCAGAATTTCGCATAATATTGCATTTTAAGCATGTTTTCTTGCATTTTGTTTAGTACGAAAAATCATCGAATTTAACAATATTTTGACGTTTATCATCCCCTTTTCCTTTATTTGATTTAAACAAAATATCATCGAATTAGGCAATATTTTGCCTTTTTTCCACGTTTTTGTGAATTTTCAGTCTATGGGTATTATTTCATTATATATACGATAAAAATGATGCAAACACATAATTGATTAGATAATAACCTAAAATACTTCATTTTAATCAACTATTTGTTTCTCGTTAAAATACTGAGTAAGATATTGAAAAAGGGAGAAGTTTTGTTTTTATTGCATATATCGACGTTTCAGCCGGAATAGAGCGGTTTTACGTGTACATCTTCCATCGGTAATATAAACGGAAAATCAGGAACATTTTAGTTAATTCTAATGAAAACACATTGATTTTTATCATTTGTATTGGAAACAACATTGTCATATGTCTTTTCTTGGATCTAAATAATACGAAACCTCGCTCTGATTTGAAGTTAAAATACTCAAATATGGTTAAAAAATGACTTTTTTCACGTTTTTCATGTAGTTTGATATTACGTAAATATATTCATTTTTACCAATATTTCGATACTATTTCATGTAGTATCACGATATGTGATTTGGCCTTCAAATCTCAGAATTTCGCATAATATTGCATTTTAAGCAAGTTTTCTTGCATTTTGTTTCGTACGAAAAATCATCGAATTTAGCAATATTTTGACGTTTATCATCTCCTTTTCCTTCATGTGATTTAAACAAAATATCATCGAATTAGGCAATATTTTGCCGTTATTCCACGTTTTTGTGAATTTTCCGTCCATGGGTATTAATTCATATATATACGATAAAAATGATGCAAACACATAATTGATTAGATAATAACCTTAAATACTTCATTTTCAATCTATTTGAAAATATATTTTTCATATATTTCATATATTTTCATATATTTGTTTCTCGCTAAAATACTGATTAAGATATTGAAAAGGGGAGAAGTTCGGTTTTTATTGCATATATCGACGTTTCAGCCGGATTAGAGCTCTTTTACGTGTACATCTTCCCTCGTTAATATAAACGGAAAATCAAGAACATCATTTGTATTGGAAACAACATTGTCATATGTCTTTTCTTGGAACTAAATAATACGAAACCTCGCTCTATGATTTGAAGGTAAAATCCTGAAATATGGTAAAATAGTGACTTTTTCACGTTAATCATGTAGTTTGATATTACGCAAATATATTCATTTTTACCAATATTTCGATACTATTTCATATAGTATCACGATATGTGATTTGGCCTTCAAATCTCAGAATTTCGCATAATATTGCATTTCAAGCAAGTTTTCTTGCATTTTGTTTAGTACGAAAAATCATCGAATTTAGCAATATTTTGACGTTTATCATCCCCTTGTCCTTTATTTGATTTAAACAAAATATCATCGAATTAGGCAATATTTTTTCCGTTTTTCCACGTTTTTGTGAATTTTCAGTCTATGGGTATTAATTCATTATATATACGATAAAAATGATGCAAACACATAATTGATTAGATAATAACCTAAAATACTTCATTTTCAATCAACTATTTGTTTCTCGTTAAAATACTGAGTAAGATATTGAAATGGTGAGAAGTTCTGTTTCTATTGCATATATCGACTTTTCAGCCGGAATAGAGCGGTTTTACGTGTACATCTTCCATCGGTAATATAAACGGAAAATCAGGAACATTTTAGTTAATTCTAATGAAAACACATTGATTTTTATCATTTGTATTGGAAACAACATTGTCATATGTCTTTTCTTTGATCTAAATAATACGAAACCTCGCTCTATGATTTGAAGTTAAAATCCTCAAATATGGTTAAATAGTGACTTTTTTCACGTTTTTTATGTAGTTTGATATTACGTAAATATATTCATTTTTACCAATATTTCGATACTATTTCATGTAGTATCACTATATGTGATTTGGCCTTCAAATCTCAGAATTTCGCATAATATTGCATTTTAAGCAAGTTTTCTTGCATTTTGTTTCGTACGAAAAATCATCAAATTTAGCAATATTTTGACGTTTATCATCTCCTTTTCCTTCATGTGATTTAAACAAAATATCATCGAGTTAGGCAATATTTTTCCGTTTTCCACGTTTTTGTGAATTTTCAGTCCATGGGTATTAATTCATATATATACGATAAAAATGATGCAAACACATAATTGATTAGATAATAACCTTAAATACTTCATTTTCAATCATCTATTTGTTTCTCGTTAAAATACTGAGTAAGATATTTAAAGGGGGAGAAGTTCGGTTTTTATTGCATATATCGACGTTTCAGCCTGATTAGAGCGGTTTTAGGTGTACATCTTCCCTCGTTAATATAAACGGAAAATCAAGAACATTATAGTTAATTCTAATGAAAACACATTGTTTTTTATCATTTGTATTGGAAACAACATTGTCATATGTCTTTTCTTGGAACTAAATAATACGAAACCTCGCTCTATGATTTGAAGTTAAAATCCTCAAATATGGTTAAATAGTGACTTTTTTCACGTTTTTCATGAAGTTTGATATTACGTAAATATATTCATTTATACCAATATTTCGATACTATTTCATGTAGTATCACGATATGTGATTTGGCCTTCAAATCTCAGAATTTCGCATAATATTGCATTTTAAGCATGTTTTCTTGCATTTTGTTTAGTACGAAAAATCATCGAATTTAACAATATTTTGACGTTTATCATCCCCTTTTCCTTTATTTGATTTAAACAAAATATCATCGAATTAGGCAATATTTTGCCTTTTTTCCACGTTTTTGTGAATTTTCAGTCTATGGGTATTATTTCATTATATTTACGATAAAAATGATGCAAACACATAATTGATTAGATAATAACCTAAAATACTTCATTTTAATCAACTATTTGTTTCTCGTTAAAATACTGAGTAAGATATTGAAAAAGGGAGAAGTTCTGTTTTTATTGCATATATCGACGTTTCAGCCGGAATAGAGCGGTTTTACGTGTACATCTTCCATCGGTAATATAAACGGAAAATCAGGAACATTTTAGTTAATTCTAATGAAAACACATTGATTTTTATCATTTGTATTGGAAACAACATTGTCATATGTCTTTTCTTGGATCTAAATAATACGAAACCTCGCTCTGATTTGAAGTTAAAATACTCAAATATGGTTAAAAAATGACTTTTTTCACGTTTTTCATGTAGTTTGATATTACGTAAATATATTCATTTTTACCAATATTTCGATACTATTTCATGTAGTATCACGATATGTGATTTGGCCTTCAAATCTCAGAATTTCGCATAATATTGCATTTTAAGCAAGTTTTCTTGCATTTTGTTTCGTACGAAAAATCATCGAATTTAGCAATATTTTGACGTTTATCATCTCCTTTTCCTTCATGTGATTTAAACAAAATATCATCGAATTAGGCAATATTTTGCCGTTATTCCACGTTTTTGTGAATTTTCCGTCCATGGGTATTAATTCATATATATACGATAAAAATGATGCAAACACATAATTGATTAGATAATAACCTTAAATACTTCATTTTCAATCTATTTGAAAATATATTTTTCATATATTTCATATATTTTCATATATTTGTTTCTCGCTAAAATACTGATTAAGATATTGAAAAGGGGAGAAGTTCGGTTTTTATTGCATATATCGACGTTTCAGCCGGATTAGAGCTCTTTTACGTGTACATCTTCCCTCGTTAATATAAACGGAAAATCAAGAACATCATTTGTATTGGAAACAACATTGTCATATGTCTTTTCTTGGAACTAAATAATACGAAACCTCGCTCTATGATTTGAAGGTAAAATCCTGAAATATGGTAAAATAGTGACTTTTTCACGTTAATCATGTAGTTTGATATTACGCAAATATATTCATTTTTACCAATATTTCGATACTATTTCATATAGTATCACGATATGTGATTTGGCCTTCAAATCTCAGAATTTCGCATAATATTGCATTTCAAGCAAGTTTTCTTGCATTTTGTTTAGTACGAAAAATCATCGAATTTAGCAATATTTTGACGTTTATCATCCCCTTGTCCTTTATTTGATTTAAACAAAATATCATCGAATTAGGCAATATTTTTTCCGTTTTTCCACGTTTTTGTGAATTTTCAGTCTATGGGTATTAATTCATTATATATACGATAAAAATGATGCAAACACATAATTGATTAGATAATAACCTAAAATACTTCATTTTCAATCAACTATTTGTTTCTCGTTAAAATACTGAGTAAGATATTGAAATGGTGAGAAGTTCTGTTTCTATTGCATATATCGACTTTTCAGCCGGAATAGAGCGGTTTTACGTGTACATCTTCCATCGGTAATATAAACGGAAAATCAGGAACATTTTAGTTAATTCTAATGAAAACACATTGATTTTTATCATTTGTATTGGAAACAACATTGTCATATGTCTTTTCTTTGATCTAAATAATACGAAACCTCGCTCTATGATTTGAAGTTAAAATCCTCAAATATGGTTAAATAGTGACTTTTTTCACGTTTTTTATGTAGTTTGATATAACGTAAATATATTCATTTTTACCAATATTTCGATACTATTTCATGTAGTATCACTATATGTGATTTGGCCTTCAAATCTCAGAATTTCGCATAATATTGCATTTTAAGCAAGTTTTCTTGCATTTTGTTTCGTACGAAAAATCATCAAATTTAGCAATATTTTGACGTTTATCATCTCCTTTTCCTTCATGTGATTTAAACAAAATATCATCGAGTTAGGCAATATTTTTCCGTTTTCAACGTTTTTGTGAATTTTCAGTCCATGGGTATTAATTCATATATATACGATAAAAATGATGCAAACACATAATTGATTAGATAATAACCTTAAATACTTCATTTTCAATCATCTATTTGTTTCTCGTTAAAATACTGAGTAAGATATTTAAAGGGGGAGAAGTTCGGTTTTTATTGCATATATCGACGTTTCAGCCTGATTAGAGCGGTTTTAGGTGTACATCTTCCCTCGTTAATATAAACGGAAAATCAAGAACATTATAGTTAATTCTAATGAAAACACATTGTTTTTTATCATTTGTATTGGAAACAACATTGTCATATGTCTTTTCTTGGAACTAAATAATACGAAACCTCGCTCTATGATTTGAAGTTAAAATCCTCAAATATGGTTAAATAGTGACTTTTTTCACGTTTTTCATGTAGTTTGATATTACGTAAATATATTCATTTTTACCAATATTTCGATACTATTTCATGTAGTATCACGATATGTGATTTGGCCTTCAAATCTCAGAATTTCGCTTAATATTGCATTTTAAGCAAGTTTTCTTGCATTTTGTTTCGTACGAAAAATCATCGAATTTAGCAATATTTTGACGTTTATCATCCCCTTTTCCTTTGTTTGATTTAAACAAAATATCATCGAATTAGGCAATATTTTGCCATTTTTCCACGTTTTTGTGAATTTTCAGTCCATGGGTATTAATTCATATATATACGATAAAAATGATGCAAACACATAATTGATTAGATAATAACCTAAATACTTCATTTTCAATCATCTATTTGTTTCTCGTTAAAATACTGAGTAAGATATTGAAAGGGGGAGAAGTTCGGTTTTTATTGCATATATCGACGTTTCAGCCGGATTAGAGCGGTTTTACGTGTACATCTTCCATCGGTAATATAAACGGAAAATCAGGAACATTTTAGTTAATTCTAATGAAAACACATTGATTTTTATCATTTGTATTGGAAACAACATTGTCATATGTCTTTTCTTGGATCTAAATAATACGAAACCTCGCTCTATGATTTGAAGTTAAAATCCTCAAATATGGTTAAATAGTGACTTTTTTCACGTTTTTCATGTAGTTTGATATTACGTAAATATATTCATTTATACCAATATTTCGATACTATTTCATGTAGTATCACGATATGTGATTTGGCCTTCAAATCTCAGAATTTCGCATAATATTGCATTTTAAGCAAGTTTTCTTGCATTTTGTTTAGTACGAAAAATCATCGAATTTAGCAATATTTTGACGTTTATCATCCCCTTTTCCTTTATTTGATTTAAACAAAATATCATCGAATTAGGCAATATTTTGCCGTTTTTCCACGTTTTTGTGAATTTTCAGTCTATGGGTATTAATTCATTATATATACGATAAAAATGATGCAAACACATAATTGATTAGATAATAACCCTAAATACTTCATTTTCAATCATCTATTTGTTTCTCGTTAAAATACTGAGTAAGATATTGAAAAGGGGAGAAGTTCGGTTTTTATTGCATATATCGACGTTTCAGCCGGATTAGAGCGGTTTTACGTGTACATCTTCCCTCGTTAATATAAACGGAAAATCAAGAACATTAAAGATAATTCTAATGAAAACACATTGTTTTTTACCATTTGTATTGGAAACAACATTGTCATATGTCTTTTCTTGGAACTAAATAATACGAAACCTCGCTCTATGATTTGAAGGTAAAATCCTCAAATATGGTAAAATTGTGACTTTTTCACGTTAATTATGTAGTTTGATATTACGCAAATATATTCATTTTTACCAATATTTCGATACTATTTCATGTAGTATCACGATATGTGATTTAGCCTTCAAATCTCAGAATTTCGCATAATATTGCATTTTAAGCAAGTTTTCTTGCATTTTGTTTAGTACGAAATATCATCGAATTTAGCAATATTTTGACGTTTATCATCCCCTTTTCCTTTTTTTGATTTAAACAAAATATCATCGAATTAGGAAATATTTTGCCGTTTTTCCACGTTTTTGTGAATTTTCAGTCTATGGGTATTAATTCATTATATATACGATAAAAATGATGCAAACACATAATTGATTAGGTAATAACCTAAAATACTTCATTTTCAATCAACTATTTGTTTCTCGTTAAAATACTGAGTAAGATATTGAAAAGGGGAGAAGTTCTGTTTCTATTGCATATATCGACGTTTCAGCCGGAATAGAGCGTTTTTACGTGTACATCTTCCATCGGTAATATAAACGGAAAATCAGGAACATTTTAGTTAATTCTAATGAAAACACATTGATTTTTATCATTTGTATTGGAAACAACATTGTCATATGTCTTTTCTTGGATCTAAATAATACGAAACCTCGCTCTATGATTTGAAGTTAAAATCCTCAAATATGGTTAAATAGTGACATTTTTCACGTTTTTCATGTAGTTTGATATTACGTAAATATATTCATTTTTACCAATATTTCGATACTATTTCATGTAGTATCACGATATGTGATTTGGCCTTCAAATCTCAGAATTTCGCATAATATTGCATTTTAAGCAAGTTTTCTTGCATTTTGTTTCGTACGAAAAATCATCGAATTTACCAATATTTTGACGTTTATCATCCCCTTTTCCTTCATGTGATTTAAATAAAATATCATCGAATTAGGCAATATTTTGCCGTTTTCCACGTTTTTGTGAATTTTCAGTCCATGGGTATTAATTCCTATATATACGATAAAAATGATGCAAACACATAATTTATTAGATAATAACCTTAAATACTTCATTTTCAATCAACTATTTGTTTCTCGTTAAAATACTGAGTAAGATATTGAAAAGGGGAGAAGTTCTGTTTTTATTGCATATATCGACGTTTCAGCCGGAATAGAGCGGTTTTACGTGTACATCTTCCATCGGTAATATAAACGGAAAATCAGGAACATTTTAGTTAATTCTATTGAAAACACATTGATTTTTATCATTTGTATTGGAAACAACATTTTCATATGTCTTTTCTTGGAACTAAATAATAGGAAACCTCGCTCTATGATTTGAAGGTAAAATCCTCAAATATGGTAAAATATTGACTTTTTCACGTTAATCATGTAGTTTGATATTATGCAAATATATTCATTTTTACCAATATTTCGATACAATTTCATGTAGTATCACGATATGTGATTTGGCCTTCATATCTCAGAATTTCGCATAATATTGCATTTTAAGCAAGTTTTCTTGCATTTTGTTTAGTACGAAAAATCATCGAATTTAGCAATATTTTGACGTTTATCATCCCCTTTTCCTTTAATTGATTTAAACTAAATATCATCGAATTAGGCAATATTTTGCCGTTTTTCCACGTTTTTGTGAATTTTTAGTCTATGGGTATTAATTCATGATATATACGATAAAAATGATGCATACACATAATTGATTAGATAATAACCTAAAATACTTCATTTTAATCAACTATTTGTTTCTCGTTAAAATACTGAGTAAGATATTGAAAAAGGGAGAAGTTCTGTTTTTATTGCATATATCGACGTTTCAGCCGGAATAGAGCGGTTTTACGTGTACATCTTCCATCGGTAATATAAACGGAAAATCAGGAACATTTTAGTTAATTCTAATGAAAACACATTGATTTTTATCATTTGTATTGGAAACAACATTGTCATATGTCTTTTCTTGGATCTAAATAATACGAAACCTCGCTCTATGATTTGAAGTTAAAATCCTCAAATATGGTTAAATAGTGACTTTTTTCACGTTTTTCATGTAGTTTGATATTACGTAAATATATTCATTTTTACCAATATTTCGATACTATTTCATGTAGTATCACGATATGTGATTTGGCCTTCAAATCTCAGAATTTCGCATAATATTGCATTTTAAGCAAGTTTTCTTGCATTTTGTTTCGTACGAAAAATCATCGAATTTAGCAATATTTTGACGTTTATCATCTCCTTTTCCTTCATGTGATTTAAACAAAATATCATCGAATTAGGCAATATTTTGCCGTTATTCCACGTTTTTGTGAATTTTCCGTCCATGGGTATTAATTCATATATATACGATAAAAATGATGCAAACACATAATTGATTAGATAATAACCTTAAATACTTCATTTTCAATCTATTTGAAAATATATTTTTCATATATTTCATATATTTTCATATATTTGTTTCTCGCTAAAATACTGATTAAGATATTGAAAAGGGGAGAAGTTCGGTTTTTATTGCATATATCGACGTTTCAGCCGGATTAGAGCTCTTTTACGTGTACATCTTCCCTCGTTAATATAAACGGAAAATCAAGAACATCATTTGTATTGGAAACAACATTGTCATATGTCTTTTCTTGGAACTAAATAATACGAAACCTCGCTCTATGATTTGAAGGTAAAATCCTGAAATATGGTAAAATAGTGACTTTTTCACGTTAATCATGTAGTTTGATATTACGCAAATATATTCATTTTTACCAATATTTCGATACTATTTCATATAGTATCACGATATGTGATTTGGCCTTCAAATCTCAGAATTTCGCATAATATTGCATTTCAAGCAAGTTTTCTTGCATTTTGTTTAGTACGAAAAATCATCGAATTTAGCAATATTTTGACGTTTATCATCCCCTTGTCCTTTATTTGATTTAAACAAAATATCATCGAATTAGGCAATATTTTTTCCGTTTTTCCACGTTTTTGTGAATTTTCAGTCTATGGGTATTAATTCATTATATATACGATAAAAATGATGCAAACACATAATTGATTAGATAATAACCTAAAATACTTCATTTTCAATCAACTATTTGTTTCTCGTTAAAATACTGAGTATGATATTGAAATGGTGAGAAGTTCTGTTTCTATTGCATATATCGACTTTTCAGCCGGAATAGAGCGGTTTTACGTGTACATCTTCCATCGGTAATATAAACGGAAAATCAGGAACATTTTAGTTAATTCTAATGAAAACACATTGATTTTTATCATTTGTATTGGAAACAACATTGTCATATGTCTTTTCTTTGATCTAAATAATACGAAACCTCGCTCTATGATTTGAAGTTAAAATCCTCAAATATGGTTAAATAGTGACTTTTTTCACGTTTTTTATGTAGTTTGATATTACTTAAATATATTCATTTTTACCAATATTTCGATACTATTTCATGTAGTATCACTATATGTGATTTGGCCTTCAAATCTCAGAATTTCGCATAATATTGCATTTTAAGCAAGTTTTCTTGCATTTTGTTTCGTACGAAAAATCATCAAATTTAGCAATATTTTGACGTTTATCATCTCCTTTTCCTTCATGTGATTTAAACAAAATATCATCGAGTTAGGCAATATTTTTCCGTTTTCCACGTTTTTGTGAATTTTCAGTCCATGGGTATTAATTCATATATATACGATAAAAATGATGCAAACACATAATTGATTAGATAATAACCTTAAATACTTCATTTTCAATCATCTATTTGTTTCTCGTTAAAATACTGAGTAAGATATTTAAAGGGGGTGAAGTTCGGTTTTTATTGCATATATCGACGTTTCAGCCTGATTAGAGCGGTTTTAGGTGTACATCTTCCCTCGTTAATATAAACGGAAAATCAAGAACATTATAGTTAATTCTAATGAAAACACATTGTTTTTTATCATTTGTATTGGAAACAACATTGTCATATGTCTTTTCTTGGAACTAAATAATACGAAACCTCGCTCTATGATTTGAAGTTAAAATCCTCAAATATGGTTAAATAGTGACTTTTTTCACGTTTTTCATGTAGTTTGATATTACGTAAATATATTCATTTATACCAATATTTCGATACTATTTCATGTAGTATCACGATATGTGATTTGGCCTTCAAATCTCAGAATTTCGCATAATATTGCATTTTAAGCATGTTTTCTTGCATTTTGTTTAGTACGAAAAATCATCGAATTTAACAATATTTTGACGTTTATCATCCCCTTTTCCTTTATTTGATTTAAACAAAATATCATCGAATTAGGCAATATTTTGCCTTTTTTCCACGTTTTTGTGAATTTTCAGTCTATGGGTATTAATTCATTATATATTCGATAAAAATGATGCAAACACATAATTGATTAGATAATAACCTAAAATACTTCATTTTAATCAACTATTTGTTTCTCGTTAAAATACTTAGTAAGATATTGAAAAAGGGAGAAGTTCTGTTTTTATTGCATATATCGACGTTTCAGCCGGAATAGAGCGGTTTTACGTGTACATCTTCCATCGGTAATATAAACGGAAAATCAGGAACATTTTAGTTAATTCTAATGAAAACACATTGATTTTTATCATTTGTATTGGAAACAACATTGTCATATGTCTTTTCTTGGATCTAAATAATACGAAACCTCGCTCTGATTTGAAGTTAAAATACTCAAATATGGTTAAAAAATGACTTTTTTCACGTTTTTCATGTAGTTTGATATTACGTAAATATATTCATTTTTACCAATATTTCGATACTATTTCATGTAGTATCACGGTATGTGATTTGGCCTTCAAATCTCAGAATTTCGCATAATATTGCATTTTAAGCAAGTTTTCTTGCATTTTGTTTCGTACGAAAAATCATCGAATTTAGCAATATTTTGACGTTTATCATCCCCTTTTCCTTCATGTGATTTAAACAAAATATCATCGAATTAGGCAATATTTTGCCGTTTTCCACGTTTTTGTGAATTTTCAGTCCATGGGTATTACTTCATATATATACGATAAAAATGATGCAAACACATAATTGATTAGATAATAACCTTAAATACTTCATTTTCAATCTATTTGAAAATATATTTTTCATATATTTCATATATTTTCATATATTTGATTCTCGTTAAAATACTGATTAAGATATTGAAAAGGGGAGAAGTTCGGTTTTTATTGCATATATCGACGTTTCAGCCGGATTAGAGCGGTTTTACGTGTACATCTTCCCTCGTTAATATAAACGGAAAATCAAGAACATCATTTGTATTGGAAACAACATTGTCATATGTCTTTTCTTGGAACTAAATAATACGAAACCTCGCTCTATGATTTGTAGGTAAAATCCTGAAATATGGTAAAATAGTGACTTTTTCACGTTAATCATGTAGTTTGATATTACGCAAATATATTCATTTTTACCAATATTTCGATACTATTTCATATAGTATCACGATATGTGATTTGGCCTTCAAATCTCAGAATTTCGCATAATATTGCATTTTAAGCAAGTTTTCTTGCATTTTGTTTAGTACGAAAAATCATCGAATTTAGCAATATTTTGACGTTTATCATCCCCTTTTCCTTTATTTGATTTAAACAAAATATCATCGAATTAGGCAATATTTTGCCTTTTTTCCACGTTTTTGTGAATTTTCAGTCTATGGGTATTAATTCATTATATATACGATAAAAATGATGCAAACACATAATTGATTAGATAATAACCTAAAATACTTCATTTTCAATCAACTATTTGTTTCTCGTTTAAATACTGAGTAAGATATTTAAAAGGGGAGAAGTTCTGTTTCTATTGCATATATCGACTTTTCAGCCGGAATAGAGCGGTTTTACGTGTACATCTTCCATCGGTAATATAAACGGAAAATCAGGAACATTTTAGTTAATTCTAATGAAAACACATTGATTTTTATCATTTGTATTGGAAACAACATTGTCATATGTCTTTTCTTGGATCTAAATAATACGAAACCTCGCTCTATGATTTGAAGTTAAAATACTCAAATATGGTTAAATAGTGACTTTTTTCACGTTTTTCATGTAGTTTGATATTACGTAAATATATTCATTTTTACCAGTATTTCGATACTATTTCATGTAGTATCACGATATGTGATTTGGCCTTCAAATCTCAGAATTTCGCATAATATTGCATTTAAGCAAGTTCTCTTGCATTTTGTTTCGTACGAAAAATCATCGAATTTAGCAATATTTTGACGTTTGTCATCTCCTTTTCCTTCATGTGATTTAAACAAAATATCATCGAATTAGGCAATATTTTGCCGTTATTCCACGTTTTTGTGAATTTTCCGTCCATGGGTATTAATTCATATATATACGATAAAAATGATGCAAACACATAATTGATTAGATAATAACCTTAAATACTTCATTTTCAATCTATTTGAAAATATATTTTTCATATATTTCATATATTTTCATATATTTGTTTCTCGTTAAAATACTGATTAAGATATTGAAAGGGGGAGAAGTTCGGTTTTTATTGCATATATCGACGTTTCAGCCGGATTAGAGCGGTTTTACGTATACATCTTCCCTCGTTAATATAAACGGAAAATCAAGAACATCATTTGTATTGGAAACAACATTGTCATATGTCTTTTCTTGGAACTAAATAATACGAAACCTCGCTCTATGATTTGAAGGTAAAATCCTGAAATATGGTAAAATAGTGACTTTTTCACGTTAATCATGTAGTTTGATATTACGCAAATATATTCATTTTTACCAATATTTCGATACTATTTCATATAGTATCACGATATGTGATTTGGCCTTCAAATCTCAGAATTTCGCATAATATTGCATTTTAAGCAAGTTTTCTTGCATTTTGTTTAGTACGAAAAATCATCGAATTTAGCAATATTTTGACGTTTATCATCCCCTTTTCCTTTATTTGATTTAAACAAAATATCATCGAATTAGGCAATATTTTGCCGTTTTTCTACGTTTTTGTGAATTTTCAGTCTATGGGTATTAATTCATTATATATACGATAAAAATGAAGCAAACACATAATTGATTAGATAATAACCTAAAATACTTCATTTTCAATCAACTATTTGTTTCTCGTTAAAATACTGAGTAAGATATTGAAAAGGGGAGAAGTTCTGTTTCTTGCATATATCGAATTTTCAGCCGGAATAGAGCGGTTTTACGTGTACATCTTCCATCGTTAATATAAACGGAAAATCAGGAACATTTTAGTTAATTCTAATGAAAACACATTGATTTTTATCATTTGTATTGGAAACAAAATTGTCATATGTCTTTTCTTGGATCTAAATAATACGAAACCTCGCTCTATGATTTGAAGGTAAAATCCTCAAATATGGTAAAATTGTGACTTTTTCACGTTAATCATGTAGTTTGATATTACGCAAATATATTCATTTTTACCAATATTTCGATACTATTTCATGTAGTATCACGATATGTGATTTGGCCTTCAAATCTCAGAATTTCGCATAATATTGCATTTTAAGCAAGTTTTCTTGCATTTTGTTTCGTACGAAATATCATCGAGTTTAGCAATATTTTGACGTTTATCATCTCCTTTTCCTTCATGTGATTTAAACAAAATATCATCGAATTAGGCAATATTTTGCCGTTATTCCACGTTTTTGTGAATTTTCCGTCCATGGGTATTAATTCATATATATACGATAAAAATGATGCAAACAAATAATTGATTAGATAATAACCTTCAATACTTCATTTTCAATCTATTTGAAAATATATTTTTCATATATTTCATATATTTTCATATATTTGTTTCTCGTTAAAATACTGATTAAGATATTGAAAAGGGGAGAAGTTCGGTTTTTATTGCATATATCGACGTTTCAGCCGGAATAGAGCGATTTTACGTGTACATCTTCCATCGGTAATATAAACGGAAAATCAGGAACATTTTAGTTAATTCTAATGAAAACACATTGTTTTTTATCATTTGTATTGGAAACAACATTGTCATATGTCTTTTCTTGGAACTAAATAATACAAAACCTCGCTCTATGATTTGAAGTTAAAATCCTCAAATATGGTTAAATAGTGACTTTTTTCACGTTTTTCATGTAGTTTGATATTACGTAAATATATTCATTTATACCAATATTTCGATACTATTTCATGTAGTATCACGATATGTGATTTGGCCTTCAAATCTCAGAATTTCGCATAATATTGCATTTTAAGCATGTTTTCTTGCATTTTGTTTAGTACGAAAAATCATCGAATTTAACAATATTTTGACGTTTATCATCCCCTTTTCCTTTATTTGATTTAAACAAAATATCATCGAATTAGGCAATATTTTGCCTTTTTTCCACGTTTTTGTGAATTTTCAGTCTATGGGTATTAATTCATTATATATTCGATAAAAATGATGCAAACACATAATTGATTAGATAATAACCTAAAATACTTCATTTTAATCAACTATTTGTTTCTCGTTAAAATACTGAGTAAGATATTGAAAAAGGGAGAAGTTCTGTTTTTATTGCATATATCGACGTTTCAGCCGGAATAGAGCGGTTTTACGTGTACATCTTCCATCGGTAATATAAACGGAAAATCAGGAACATTTTAGTTAATTCTAATGAAAACACATTGATTTTTATCATTTGTATTGGAAACAACATTGTCATATGTCTTTTCTTGGATCTAAATAATACGAAACCTCGCTCTGATTTGAAGTTAAAATACTCAAATATGGTTAAAAAATGACTTTTTTCACGTTTTTCATGTAGTTTGATATTACGTAAATATATTCATTTTTACCAATATTTCGATACTATTTCATGTAGTATCACGATATGTGATTTGGCCTTCAAATCTCAGAATTTCGCATAATATTGCATTTTAAGCAAGTTTTCTTGCATTTTGTTTCGTACGAAAAATCATCGAATTTAGCAATATTTTGACGTTTATCATCTCCTTTTCCTTCATGTGATTTAAACAAAATATCATCGAATTAGGCAATATTTTGCCGTTATTCCACGTTTTTGTGAATTTTCCGTCCATGGGTATTAATTCATATATATACGATAAAAATGATGCAAACACATAATTGATTAGATAATAACCTTAAATACTTCATTTTCAATCTATTTGAAAATATATTTTTCATATATTTCATATATTTTCATATATTTGTTTCTCGCTAAAATACTGATTAAGATATTGAAAAGGGGAGAAGTTCGGTTTTTATTGCATATATCGACGTTTCAGCCGGATTAGAGCTCTTTTACGTGTACATCTTCCCTCGTTAATATAAACGGAAAATCAAGAACATCATTTGTATTGGAAACAACATTGTCATATGTCTTTTCTTGGAACTAAATAATACGAAACCTCGCTCTATGATTTGAAGGTAAAATCCTGAAATATGGTAAAATAGTGACTTTTTCACGTTAATCATGTAGTTTGATATTACGCAAATATATTAATTTTTACCAATATTTCGATACTATTTCATATAGTATCACGATATGTGATTTGGCCTTCAAATCTCAGAATTTCGCATAATATTGCATTTTAAGCAAGTTTTCTTGCATTTTGTTTAGTACGAAAAATCATCGAATTTAGCAATATTTTGACGTTTATCATCCCCTTTTCCTTTATTTGATTTAAACAAAATATCATCGAATTAGGCAATATTTTGCCGTTTTTCCACGTTTTTGTGAATTTTCAGTCTATGGGTATTAATTCATTATATATACGATAAAAATGATGCAAACACATAATTGATTAGATAATAACCTAAAATACTTCATTTTCAATCAACTATTTGTTTCTCGTTTAAATACTGAGTAAGATATTGAAAAGGGGAAAAGTTCTGTTTCTATTGCATATATCGACTTTTCAGCCGGAATAGAGCGGTTTTACGTGTACATCTTCCATCGGTAATATAAACGGAAAATCAGGAACATTTTAGTTAATTCTAATGAAAACACATTGATTTTTATCATTTGTATTGGAAACAACATTGTCATATGTCTTTTCTTGGATCTAAATAATACGAAACCTCGCTCTCTGATTTAAAGTTAAAATCCTCAAATATGGTTAAATAGTGACTTTTTTCACGTTTTTCATGTAGTTTGATATTACGCAAATATATTCATTTTTACCAATATTTCGATACTATTTCATGTAGTATCACGGTATGTGATTTGGCCTTCAAATCTCAGAATTTCGCATAATATTGCATTTTAAGCAAGTTTTCTTGCATTTTGTTTCGTACGAAAAATCATCGAATTTAGCAATATTTTGACGTTTATCATCCCCTTTTCCTTCATGTGATTTAAACAAAATATAATCGAATTAGGCAATATTTTGCCGTTTTCCACGTTTTTGTGAATTTTCAGTCCATGGGTATTACTTCATATATATACGATAAAAATGATGCAAACACATAATTGATTAGATAATAACCTTAAATACTTCATTTTCAATCTATTTGAAAATATATTTTTCATATATTTCATATATTTTCATATATTTGTTTCTCGTTAAAATACTGATTAAGATATTGAAAAGGGGAGAAGTTCGGTTTTTATTGCATATATCGACGTTTCAGCCGGATTAGAGCGGTTTTACGTGTACATCTTCTCTCGTTAATATAAACGGAAAATCAAGAACATCATTTGTATTGGAAACAACATTGTCATATGTCTTTTCTTGGAACTAAATAATACGAAACCTCGCTCTATGATTTGTAGGTAAAATCCTGAAATATGGTAAAATAGTGACTTTTTCACGTTAATCATGTAGTTTGATATTACACAAATATATTCATTTTTACCAATATTTCGATACTATTTCATATAGTATCACGATATGTGATTTGGCCTTCAAATCTCAGAATTTCGCATAATATTGCATTTTAAGCAAGTTTTCTTGCATTTTGTTTAGTACGAAAAATCATCGAATTTAGCAATATTTTGACGTTTATCATCCCCTTTTCCTTTATTTGATTTAAACAAAATATCATCGAATTAGGCAATATTTTGCCTTTTTTCCACGTTTTTGTGAATTTTCAGTCTATGGGTATTAATTCATTATATATACGATAAAAATGATGCAAACACATAATTGATTAGATAATAACCTAAAATACTTCATTTTCAATCAACTATTTGTTTCTCGTTTAAATACTGAGTAAGATATTTAAAAGGGGAGAAGTTCTGTTTCTATTGCATATATCGACTTTTCAGCCGGAATAGAGCGGTTTTACGTGTACATCTTCCATCGGTAATATAAACGGAAAATCAGGAACATTTTAGTTAATTCTAATGAAAACACATTGATTTTTATCATTTGTATTGGAAACAACATTGTCATATGTCTTTTCTTGGATCTAAATAATACGAAACCTCGCTCTATGATTTAAAGTTAAAATACTCAAATATGGTTAAATAGTGACTTTTTTCACGTTTTCATGTAGTTTGATATTACGTAAATATATTCATTTTTACCAGTATTTCGATACTATTTCATGTAGTATCACGATATGTGATTTGGCCTTCAAATCTCAGAATTTCGCATAATATTGCATTTAAGCAAGTTCTCTTGCATTTTGTTTCGTACGAAAAATCATCGAATTTAGCAATATTTTGACGTTTATCATCTCCTTTTCTTTCATGTGATTTAAACAAAATATCATCGAATTAGGCAATATTTTGCCGTTATTCCACGTTTTTGTGAATTTTCCGTCCATGGGTATTAATTCATATATAAACGATAAAAATGATGCAAACACATAATTGATTAGATAATAACCTTAAATACTTCATTTTCAATCTATTTGAAAATATATTTTTCATATATTTCATATATTTTCATATATTTGTTTCTCGTTAAAATACTGATTAAGATATTGAAAGGGGGAGAAGTTCGGTTTTTATTGCATATATCGACGTTTCAGCCGGATTAGAGCGGTTTTACGTATACATCTTCCCTCGTTAATATAAACGGAAAATCAAGATCATCATTTGTATTGGAAACAACATTGTCATATGTCTTTTCTTGGAACTAAATAATACGAAACCTCGCTCTAAGATTTGAAGGTAAAATCCTGAAATATGGTAAAATAGTGACTTTTTCACGTTAATCATGTAGTTTGATATTACGCAAATATATTCATTTTTACCAATATTTCGATACTATTTCATATAGTATCACGATATGTGATTTGGCCTTCAAATCTCAGAATTTCGCATAATATTGCATTTTAAGCAAGTTTTCTTGCATTTTGTTTAGTACGAAAAATCATCGAATTTAGCAATATTTTGACGTTTATCATCCCCTTTTCCTTTATTTGATTTAAACAAAATATCATCGAATTAGGCAATATTTGCCGTTTTTCTACGTTTTTGTGAATTTTCAGTCTATGGGTATTAATTCATTATATATACGATAAAAATGAAGCAAACACATAATTGATTAGATAATAACCTAAAATACTTCATTTTCAATCAACTATTTGTTTCTCGTTAAAATACTGAGTAAGATATTGAAAAGGGGAGAAGTTCTGTTTCTATTGCATATATCGAATTTTCAGCCGGAATAGAGCGGTTTTACGTGTACATCTTCCATCGTTAATATAAACGGAAAATCAGGAACATTTTAGTTAATTCTAATGAAAACACATTGATTTTTATCATTTGTATTGGAAACAACATTGTCATATGTCTTTTCTTGGATCTAAATAATACGAAACCTCGCTCTATGATTTAAAGTTAAAATCCTCAAATATGGCTAAATAGTGACTTTTTTCACGTTTTTCATGTAGTTTGATATTACGTAAATATATTCATTTTTACCAATATTTCGATACTATTTCATGTAGTATCACGATATGTGATTTGGCCTTCAAATCTCAGAATTTCGCTTAATATTGCATTTTAAGCAAGTTTTCTTGCATTTAGTTTCGTACGAAAAATCATCGAGTTTAGCAATATTTTGACGTTTATCATCTCCTTTTCCTTCATGTGATTTAAACAAAATATCATCGAATTAGGCAATATTTTGCCGTTATTCCACGTTTTTGTGAATTTTCCGTCCATGGGTATTAATTCATATATATACGATAAAAATGATGCAAACAAATAATTGATTAGATAATAACCTTCAATACTTCATTTTCAATCTATTTGAAAATATATTTTTCATATATTTCATATATTTTCATATATTTGTTTCTCGTTAAAATACTGATTAAGATATTGAAAAGGGGAGAAGTTCGGTTTTTATTGCATATATCGACGTTTCAGCCGGATTAGAGCGGTTTTACGTGTACATCTTCCATCGGTAATATAAACGGAAAATCAGGAACATTTTAGTTAATTCTAATGAAAACACATTGATTTTTATCATTTGTATTGGAAACAACATTGTCATATGTCTTTTCTTGGATCTAAATAATACGAAACCTCGCTCTGATTTGAAGTTAAAATACTCAAATATGGTTAAAAAATGACTTTTTTCACGTTTTTCATGTAGTTTGATATTACGTAAATATATTCATTTTTACCAATATTTCGATACTATTTCATGTAGTATCACGATATGTGATTTGGCCTTCAAATCTCAGAATTTCGCATAATATTGCATTTTAAGCAAGTTTTCTTGCATTTTGTTTCGTACGAAAAATCATCGAATTTAGCAATATTTTGACGTTTATCATCTCCTTTTCCTTCATGTGATTTAAACAAAATATCATCGAATTAGGCAATATTTTGCCGTTATTCCACGTTTTTGTGAATTTTCCGTCCATGGGTATTAATTCATATATATACGATAAAAATGATGCAAACACATAATTGATTAGATAATAACCTTAAATACTTCATTTTCAATCTATTTGAAAATATATTTTTCATATATTTCATATATTTTCATATATTTGTTTCTCGCTAAAATACTGATTAAGATATTGAAAAGGGGAGAAGTTCGGTTTTTATTGCATATATCGACGTTTCAGCCGGATTAGAGCTCTTTTACGTGTACATCTTCCCTCGTTAATATAAACGGAAAATCAAGAACATCATTTGTATTGGAAACAACATTGTCATATGTCTTTTCTTGGAACTAAATAATACGAAACCTCGCTCTATGATTTGAAGGTAAAATCCTGAAATATGGTAAAATAGTGACTTTTTCACGTTAATCATGTAGTTTGATATTACGCAAATATATTAATTTTTACCAATATTTCGATACTATTTCATATAGTATCACGATATGTGATTTGGCCTTCAAATCTCAGAATTTCGCATAATATTGCATTTTAAGCAAGTTTTCTTGCATTTTGTTTAGTACGAAAAATCATCGAATTTAGCAATATTTTGACGTTTATCATCCCCTTTTCCTTTATTTGATTTAAACAAAATATCATCGAATTAGGCAATATTTTGCCGTTTTTCCACGTTTTTGTGAATTTTCAGTCTATGGGTATTAATTCATTATATATACGATAAAAATGATGCAAACACATAATTGATTAGATAATAACCTAAAATACTTCATTTTCAATCAACTATTTGTTTCTCGTTTAAATACTGAGTAAGATATTGAAAAGGGGAAAAGTTCTGTTTCTATTGCATATATCGACTTTTCAGCCGGAATAGAGCGGTTTTACGTGTACATCTTCCATCGGTAATATAAACGGAAAATCAGGAACATTTTAGTTAATTCTAATGAAAACACATTGATTTTTATCATTTGTATTGGAAACAACATTGTCATATGTCTTTTCTTGGATCTAAATAATACGAAACCTCGCTCTCTGATTTAAAGTTAAAATCCTCAAATATGGTTAAATAGTGACTTTTTTCACGTTTTTCATGTAGTTTGATATTACGCAAATATATTCATTTTTACCAATATTTCGATACTATTTCATGTAGTATCACGGTATGTGATTTGGCCTTCAAATCTCAGAATTTCGCATAATATTGCATTTTAAGCAAGTTTTCTTGCATTTTGTTTCGTACGAAAAATCATCGAATTTAGCAATATTTTGACGTTTATCATCCCCTTTTCCTTCATGTGATTTAAACAAAATATAATCGAATTAGGCAATATTTTGCCGTTTTCCACGTTTTTGTGAATTTTCAGTCCATGGGTATTACTTCATATATATACGATAAAAATGATGCAAACACATAATTGATTAGATAATAACCTTAAATACTTCATTTTCAATCTATTTGAAAATATATTTTTCATATATTTCATATATTTTCATATATTTGTTTCTCGTTAAAATACTGATTAAGATATTGAAAAGGGGAGAAGTTCGGTTTTTATTGCATATATCGACGTTTCAGCCGGATTAGAGCGGTTTTACGTGTACATCTTCTCTCGTTAATATAAACGGAAAATCAAGAACATCATTTGTATTGGAAACAACATTGTCATATGTCTTTTCTTGGAACTAAATAATACGAAACCTCGCTCTATGATTTGTAGGTAAAATCCTGAAATATGGTAAAATAGTGACTTTTTCACGTTAATCATGTAGTTTGATATTACGCAAATATATTCATTTTTACCAATATTTCGATACTATTTCATATAGTATCACGATATGTGATTTGGCCTTCAAATCTCAGAATTTCGCATAATATTGCATTTTAAGCAAGTTTTCTTGCATTTTGTTTAGTACGAAAAATCATCGAATTTAGCAATATTTTGACGTTTATCATCCCCTTTTCCTTTATTTGATTTAAACAAAATATCATCGAATTAGGCAATATTTTGCCTTTTTTCCACGTTTTTGTGAATTTTCAGTCTATGGGTATTAATTCATTATATATACGATAAAAATGATGCAAACACATAATTGATTAGATAATAACCTAAAATACTTCATTTTCAATCAACTATTTGTTTCTCGTTTAAATACTGAGTAAGATATTTAAAAGGGGAGAAGTTCTGTTTCTATTGCATATATCGACTTTTCAGCCGGAATAGAGCGGTTTTACGTGTACATCTTCCATCGGTAATATAAACGGAAAATCAGGAACATTTTAGTTAATTCTAATGAAAACACATTGATTTTTATCATTTGTATTGGAAACAACATTGTCATATGTCTTTTCTTGGATCTAAATAATACGAAACCTCGCTCTATGATTTAAAGTTAAAATACTCAAATATGGTTAAATAGTGACTTTTTTCACGTTTTCATGTAGTTTGATATTACGTAAATATATTCATTTTTACCAGTATTTCGATACTATTTCATGTAGTATCACGATATGTGATTTGGCCTTCAAATCTCAGAATTTCGCATAATATTGCATTTAAGCAAGTTCTCTTGCATTTTGTTTCGTACGAAAAATCATCGAATTTAGCAATATTTTGACGTTTATCATCTCCTTTTCTTTCATGTGATTTAAACAAAATATCATCGAATTAGGCAATATTTTGCCGTTATTCCACGTTTTTGTGAATTTTCCGTCCATGGGTATTAATTCATATATAAACGATAAAAATGATGCAAACACATAATTGATTAGATAATAACCTTAAATACTTCATTTTCAATCTATTTGAAAATATATTTTTCATATATTTCATATATTTTCATATATTTGTTTCTCGTTAAAATACTGATTAAGATATTGAAAGGGGGAGAAGTTCGGTTTTTATTGCATATATCGACGTTTCAGCCGGATTAGAGCGGTTTTACGTATACATCTTCCCTCGTTAATATAAACGGAAAATCAAGATCATCATTTGTATTGGAAACAACATTGTCATATGTCTTTTCTTGGAACTAAATAATACGAAACCTCGCTCTAAGATTTGAAGGTAAAATCCTGAAATATGGTAAAATAGTGACTTTTTCACGTTAATCATGTAGTTTGATATTACGCAAATATATTCATTTTTACCAATATTTCGATACTATTTCATATAGTATCACGATATGTGATTTGGCCTTCAAATCTCAGAATTTCGCATAATATTGCATTTTAAGCAAGTTTTCTTGCATTTTGTTTAGTACGAAAAATCATCGAATTTAGCAATATTTTGACGTTTATCATCCCCTTTTCCTTTATTTGATTTAAACAAAATATCATCGAATTAGGCAATATTTGCCGTTTTTCTACGTTTTTGTGAATTTTCAGTCTATGGGTATTAATTCATTATATATACGATAAAAATGAAGCAAACACATAATTGATTAGATAATAACCTAAAATACTTCATTTTCAATCAACTATTTGTTTCTCGTTAAAATACTGAGTAAGATATTGAAAAGGGGAGAAGTTCTGTTTCTATTGCATATATCGAATTTTCAGCCGGAATAGAGCGGTTTTACGTGTACATCTTCCATCGTTAATATAAACGGAAAATCAGGAACATTTTAGTTAATTCTAATGAAAACACATTGATTTTTATCATTTGTATTGGAAACAACATTGTCATATGTCTTTTCTTGGATCTAAATAATACGAAACCTCGCTCTATGATTTAAAGTTAAAATCCTCAAATATGGCTAAATAGTGACTTTTTTCACGTTTTTCATGTAGTTTGATATTACGTAAATATATTCATTTTTACCAATATTTCGATACTATTTCATGTAGTATCACGATATGTGATTTGGCCTTCAAATCTCAGAATTTCGCTTAATATTGCATTTTAAGCAAGTTTTCTTGCATTTAGTTTCGTACGAAAAATCATCGAGTTTAGCAATATTTTGACGTTTATCATCTCCTTTTCCTTCATGTGATTTAAACAAAATATCATCGAATTAGGCAATATTTTGCCGTTATTCCACGTTTTTGTGAATTTTCCGTCCATGGGTATTAATTCATATATATACGATAAAAATGATGCAAACAAATAATTGATTAGATAATAACCTTCAATACTTCATTTTCAATCTATTTGAAAATATATTTTTCATATATTTCATATATTTTCATATATTTGTTTCTCGTTAAAATACTGATTAAGATATTGAAAAGGGGAGAAGTTCGGTTTTTATTGCATATATCGACGTTTCAGCCGGATTAGAGCGGTTTTACGTGTACATCTTCCCTCGTTAATATAAACGGAAAATCAAGAACATCATTTGTATTGGAAACAACATTGTCATATGTCTTTTCTTGGAACTAAATAATACGAAACCTCGCTCTATGATTTGAAGGTAAAATCCTGAAATATGGTAAAATAGTGACTTTTTCACGTTAATCATGTAGTTTGATATTACGCAAATATATTCATTTTTACCAATATTTCGATACTATTTCATATAGTATCACGATATGTGATTTGGCCTTCAAATCTCAGAATTTCGCATAATATTGCATTTTAAGCAAGTTTTCTTGCATTTTGTTTCGTACGAAAAATCATCGAATTTAGCAATATTTTGACGTTTATCATCCCCTTTTCCTTTGTTTGATTTAAACAAAATATCTTCGAATTAGGCAATATTTTGCCATTTTTCCACGTTTTGTGAATTTTCAGTCCATGGGTATTAATTCATATATATACGATAAAAATGATGCAAACACATAATTGATTAGATAATAACCTAAATACTTCATTTTCAATCATCTATTTGTTTCTCGTTAAAATACTGAGTAAGATATTGAAAGGGGGAGAAGTTCGGTTTTTATTGCATATATCGACGTTTCAGCCTGATTAGAGCGGTTTTAGGTGTACATCTTCCCTCGTTAATATAAACGGAAAATCAAGAACATTATAGTTAATTCTAATGAAAACACATTGTTTTTTATCATTTGTATTGGAAACAACATTGTCATATGTCTTTTCTTGGAACTAAATAATACGAAACCTCGCTCTATGATTTGAAAGTAAAATCCTCAAATATGGTAAAATAGTGACTTTTCCACGTTAATCATGTAGCTTGATATTACGCACATATATTCATTTTTTCCAATATTTCGATACTATTTCATGTAGTATCACGATAGGTGATTTGGCCTTCAAATCTCAGAATTTCGCATAATATTGCATTTTAAGCAAGTTTTCTTGCATTTTGTTTCGTACGAAAAATCATCGAATTTACCAATATTTTGACGGTTATCATCCCCTTTTCCTTCAAGTGATTTAAATAAAATATCATCGAATTAGGCAATATTTTGCCGTTTTCCACGTTTTTGTGAATTTTCAGTCCATGGGTATTAATTCATATATATACGATAAAAATGATGCAAACACATAATTTATTAGATAATAACCTTAAATACTTCATTTTCAATCATCTATTTGTTTCTCGTTAAAATACTGAGTAAGATATTGAAAAGGGGAGAAGTTCGGTTTTTATTGCATATATCGACGTTTCAGCCGGATTAGAGCGGTTTTACGTGTACATCTTCCATCGGTAATATAAACGGAAAATCAGGAACATTTTAGTTAATTCTAATGAAAACACATTGATTTTTATCATTTGTATTGGAAACAACATTGTCATATGTCTTTTCTTGGATCTAAATAATACGAAACCTCGCTCTATGATTTGAAGTTAAAATCCTCAAATATGGTTAAATAGTGACTTTTTTCACGTTTTTCATGTAGTTTGATATTACGTAAATATATTCATTTATACCAATATTTCGATACTATTTCATGTAGTATCACGATATGTGATTTGGCCTTCAAATCTCAGAATTTCGCATAATATTGCATTTTAAGCAAGTTTTCTTGCATTTTGTTTAGTACGAAAAATCATCGAATTTAGCAATATTTTGACGTTTATCATCCCCTTTTCCTTTATTTGATTTAAACAAAATATCATCGAATTAGGCAATATTTTGCCGTTTTTCCACGTTTTTGTGAATTTTCAGTCTATGGGTATTAATTCATTATATATACGATAAAAATGATGCAAACACATAATTGATTAGATAATAACCCTAAATACTTCATTTTCAATCATCTATTTGTTTGTCGTTAAAATACTGAGTAAGATATTGAAAAGGGGAGAAGTTCGGTTTTTATTGCATATATCGACGTTTCAGCCGGATTAGAGCGGTTTTACGTGTACATCTTCCCTCGTTAATATAAACGGAAAATCAAGAACATTAAAGATAATTCTAATGAAAACACATTGTTTTTTACCATTTGTATTGGAAACAACATTGTCATATGTCTTTTCTTGGAACTAAATAATACGAAACCTCGCTCTATGATTTGAAGGTAAAATCCTCAAATATGGTAAAATTGTGACTTTTTCACGTTAATCATGTAGTTTGATATTACGCAAATATATTCATTTTTACCAATATTTCGATACTATTTCATGTAGTATCACGATATGTGATTTGGCCTTCAAAACTCAGAATTTCGCATAATATTGCATTTTAAGCAATTTTTCTTGCATTTTGTTTAGTACGAAATATCATCGAATTTAGCAATATTTTGACGTTTATCATCCCCTTTTCCTTTTTTTGATTTAAACAAAATATCATCGAATTAGGCAATATTTTGCCGTTTTTCCACGTTTTTGTGAATTTTCAGTCTTTGGTATTAATTCATTATATATACGATAAAAATGATGCAAACACATAATTGATTAGGTAATAACCTAAAATACTTCATTTTCAATCAACTATTTGTTTCTCGTTAAAATACTGAGTAAGATATTGAAAAGGGGAGAAGTTCCTCTTTCTATTGCATATATCGACGTTTCAGCCGGAATAGAGCGGTTTTACGTGTACATCTTCCATCGGTAATATAAACGGAAAATCAGGAACATTTTAGTTAATTCTAATGAAAACACATTGATTTTTATCATTTGTATTGGAAACAACATTGTCATATGTCTTTTCTTGGATCTAAATAATACGAAACCTCGCTCTATGATTTGAAGTTAAAATCCTCAAATATGGTTAAATAGTGACATTTTTCACGTTTTTCATGTAGTTTGATATTACGTAAATATATTCATTTTTACCAATATTTCGATACTATTTCATGTAGTATCACGATATGTGATTTGGCCTTCAAATCTCAGAATTTCGCATAATATTGCATTTTAAGCAAGTTTTCTTGCATTTTGTTTCGTACGAAAAATCATCGAATTTAGCAATATTTTGACGTTTATCATCCGCTTTTCCTTCATATGATTTAAACAAAATATCATTGAAGTAGGCAATATTTTGCCGTTTTCCACGTTTTTGTGAATTTTCAGTCCATGGGTATTATTTCATATATATACGATAAAAATGATGCAAACACATAATTGATTAGATAATAACCTTAAATACTTCATTTTCAATCATCTATTTGTTTCTCGTTAAAATACTGAGTAAGATATTGAAAAGGGGAGAAGTTCTGTTTTTATTGCATATATCGACGTTTCAGCCGGAATAGAGCGATTTTACGTGTACATCTTCCATCGGTAATATAAACGGAAAATCAGGAACATTTTAGTTAATTCTAATGAAAACACATTTTTTTTTATCATTTGTATTGGAAACAACATTGTCATATGTCTTTTCTTGGAACTAAATAATACGAAACCTCGCTCTATGATTTGAAGGTAAAATCCTCAAATATGGTAAAATAGTGACTTTTCCACGTTATTCATGTAGTTTGATATTACGCACATATAATCATTTTTATCCAATATTTCGATACTATTTCATGTAGTATCACGATAGGTGATTTGGCCTTCAAATCTCAGAATTTCGCATAATATTGCATTTTAAGCAAGTTTTCTTGCATTTTGTTTCGTACGAAAAATCATCGAATTTTACAATATTTTGACGTTTATCATCCCCTTTTCCTTCATGTGATTTAAATAAAATATCATCGAATTAGGCAATATTTTGCCGTTTTCCACGTTTTTGTGAATTTTCAGTCCATGGGTATTAATTCCTATATATACGATAAAAATGATGCAAACACATAATTTATTAGATAATAACCTTAAATACTTCATTTTCAATCAACTATTTGTTTCTCGTTAAAATACTGAGTAAGATATTGAAAAGGGGAGAAGTTCTGTTTTTATTGCATATATCGACGTTTCAGCAGGAATAGAGCGGTTTTACGTGTACATCTTCCATCGGTAATATAAACGGAAAATCAGGAACATTTTAGTTAATTCTATTGAAAACACATTGATTTTTATCATTTGTATTGGAAACAACATTGTCATATGTCTTTTCTTGGAACTAAATAATAGGAAACCTCGCTCTATGATTTGAAGGTAAAATCCTCAAATATGGTAAAATATTGACTTTTTCACGTTAATCATGTAGTTTGATATTATGCAAATATATTCATTTTTACCAATATTTCGATACAATTTCATGTAGTATCACGATATGTGATTTGGCCTTCAAATCTCAGAATTTCGCATAATATTGCATTTTAAGCAAGTTTTCTTGCATTTTGTTTAGTACGAAAAATCATCGAATTTAGCAATATTTTGACGTTTATCATCCCCTTTTCCTTTAATTGATTTAAACTAAATATCATCGAATTAGGCAATATTTTGCCGTTTTTCCACGTTTTTGTGAATTTTTAGTCTATGGGTATTAATTCATTATATATACGATAAAAATGATGCATACACATAATTGATTAGATAATAACCTAAAATACTTCATTTTAATCAACTATTTGTTTCTCGTTAAAATACTGAGTAAGATATTGAAAAAGGGAGAAGTTCTGTTTTTATTGCATATATCGACGTTTCAGCCGGAATAGAGCGGTTTTACGTGTACATCTTCCATCGGTAATATAAACGGAAAATCAGGAACATTTTAGTTAATTCTAATGAAAACACATTGATTTTTATCATTTGTATTGGAAACAACATTGTCATATGTCTTTTCTTGGATCTAAATAATACGAAACCTCGCTCTATGATTTGAAGTTAAATTCCTCAAATATGGTTAAATAGTGACTTTTTTCACGTTTTTCATGTAGTTTGATATTACGTAAATATATTCATTTTTACCAATATTTCGATACTATTTCATGTAGTATCACGATATGTGATTTGGCCTTCAAATCTCAGAATTTCGCATAATATTGCATTTTAAGCAAGTTTTCTTGCATTTTGTTTCGTACGAAAAATCATCGAATTTACCTATATTTTGACGTTTATCATCCCATTTTCCTTCATGTGATTTAAATAAAATATCATCGAATTAGGCAATATTTTGCCGTTTTCCACGTTTTTGTGAATTTTCCGTCCATGGGTATTAATTCATATATATACGATAAAAATGATGCAAACACATAATTGATTAAATAATTACCCTAAATACTTCATTTTCAATCTATTTAAAAATATATTTTCATATATTTCATATATTTTCATATACTTGTTTCTCGTTAAAATACTGATTAAGATATTGAAAAGGGGAGAAGTTCGGTTTTTGTTGCATATATCGATGTTTCAGCCGGATTAGAGCGGTTTTACGTGTACATCTTCCCTCGTTAATATAAACGGAAAATCAAGAACATTATAGTTAATTCTAATGAAAACACATTGTTTTTTATCATTTGTATTAGAAACAACATTGTCATATGTCTTTTCTTGGAATTAATAATACGAAACCTCACTCTATGATATGAAGGTAAAATCCTCAAATATGGTAAAATAGTGACTTTTTCACGTTAATCATGTAGTTTGATATTACGCAAATATATTCATTTTTACCAATATTTCGATACTATTTCATATAGTATCACGATATGTGATTTGGCCTTCAAATCTCAGAATTTCGCATAATATTGCATTTTAAGCAAGTTTTCTTGCATTTTGTTTAGTACGAAAAATCATCGAATTTAGCAATATTTTGACGTTTATCATCCCCTTTTCCTTTATTTGATTTAAACAAAATATCATCGAATTAGGCTATATTTTGCCGTTTTTCCACGTTTTTGTGAATTTTCAGTCTATGGGTATTAATTCATTATATATACGATAAAAATGATGCAAACACATAATTGATTAGATAATAACCTAAAATACTTCATTTTAATCAACTATTTGTTTCTCGTTAAAATACTGAGTAAGATATTGAAAAAGGGAGAAGTTCTGTTTTTATTGCATATATCGACGTTTCAGCCGGAATAGAGCGGTTTTACGTGTACATCTTCCATCGGTAATATAAACGGAAAATCAGGAACATTTTAGTTAATTCTAATGAAAACACATTAATTTTTATCATTTGTATAGGAAACAACATTGTCATATGTCTTTTCTTGGATCTAAATAATACGAAACCTCGCTCTATGATTTGAAGTTAAAATACTCAAATATGGTTAACTAGTGACTTTTTTCACGTTTTTCATGTAGTTTGATATTACGTAAATATATTCATTTTTACCAATATTTCGTTACTATTTCATGTAGTATCACGGTATGGTATTTGTCCTTCAAATCTCAGAATTTCGCATAATATTGCATTTTAAGCAAGTTTTCTTGCATTTTGTTTCGTACGAAAAATCATCGAATTTAGCAATATTTTGACGTTTATCATCCCCTTTTCCTTCATGTGATTTAAACAAAATATCATCGAAATAGGCAATATTTTGCCGTTTTCCACGGTTTTGTGAATTTTCAGTCCATGGGTATTAATTCATATATATACGATAAAAATGATGCAAACACATAATTGATTAGATAATAACCTTAAATACTTCATTTTCAATCTATTTGAAAATATATTTTTCATATATTTCATATATTTTCATATATTTGTTTCTCGGTAAAATACTGATTAAGATATTGAAAAGGGGAGAAGTTCGGTTTTTATTGCATATATCGACGTTTCAGCCGGATTAGAGCGGTTTTACGTGAACATCTTCCCTCGTTAATATAAACGGAAAATCAAGAACATCATTTGTATTGGAAACAACATTGTCATATGTCTTTTCTTGGAACTAAATAATACGAAACCTCGCTCTATGATTTGAAGGTAAAATCCTGAAATATGGTAAAATAGTGACTTTTTCACGTTAATCATGTAGTTTGATATTACGCAAATATATTCATTTTTACCAATATTTCGATACTATTTCATATAGTATCACGATATGTGATTTGGCCTTCAAATCTCAGAATTTCGCATAATATTGCATTTTAAGCAAGTTTTCTTGCATTTTGTTTAGTACGAAAAATCATCGAATTTAGCAATATTTTGACGTTTATCATCCCCTTTTCCTTTATTTGATTTAAACAAAATATCATCGAATTAGGCAATATTTTGCCGTTTTTCTACGTTTTTGTGAATTTTCAGTCTATGGGTATTATTTCATTATATATACGATAAAAATGATGCAAACACATAATTGATTAGATAATAACCTTAAATACTTCATTTTCAATCATCTATTTGTTTCTCGTAAAATACTGAGTAAGATATTGAAAAGGGGAGAAGTTCGGTTTTTATTGCATTTATCGACGTTTCAGCCTGATTAGAGCGGTTTTACGTGTACATCTTCAATCGGTAATATAAACGGAAAATCAGGAACATTTTAGTTAATTCTAATGAAAACACATTGATTTTTATCATTTGTATTGGAAACAACATTGTCATATGTCTTTTCTTGGATCTAAATAATACGAAACCTCGCTCTATGATTTAAAGTTAAAATCCTCAAATATGGCTAAATAGTGACTTTTTTCACGTTTTTCATGTAGTTTGATATTACGTAAATATATTCATTTTTACCAATATTTCGATACTATTTCATGTAGTATCACGATATGTGATTTGGCCTTCAAATCTCAGAATTTCGCTTAATATTGCATTTTAAGCAAGTTTTCTTGCATTTTGTTTCGTACGAAAAATCATCGAATTTAGCAATATTTTGACGTTTATCATCTCCTTTTCCTTCATGTGATTTAAACAAAATATCATCGAATTAGGCAATATTTTGCCGTTATTACACGTTTTTGTGAATTTTCCGTCCATGGGTATTAATTCATATATATTCGATAAAAATTATGCAAACACATAATTGATTAGATAATAACCTTCAATACTTCATTTTCAATCTATTTGAAAATATATTTTTCATATATTTCATATATTTTCATATATTTGTTTCTCGTTAAAATACTGATTAAGATATTGAAAAGGGGAGAAGTTCGGTTTTTATTGCATATATCGACGTTTCAGCCGGATTAGAGCGGTTTTACGTGTACATCTTCCCTCGTTAATATAAACGGAAAATCAAGAACATCATTTGTATTGGAAACAACATTGTCATATATCTTTTCTTGGAACTAAATAATACGAAACCTCGCTCTATGATTTGAAGGTAAAATCCTGAAATATGGTAAAATAGTGACTTTTTCACGTTAATCATGTAGTTTGATATTACGCAAATATATTCATTTTTACCAATATTTCGATACTATTTCATATAGTATCACGATATGTGATTTGTCCTTCAAATCTCAAAATTTCGCATAATATTGCATTTCAAGCAAGTTTTCTTGCATTTTGTTTAGTACGAAAAATCATCGAATTTAGCAATATTTTGACGTTTATCATCCCCTTGTCCTTTATTTGATTTAAACAAAATATCATCGAATTAGGCAATATTTTTTCCGTTTTTCCACGTTTTTGTGAATTTTCAGTCTATGGGTATTAATTCATTATATATACGATAAAAATGATGCAAACACATAATTGATTAGATAATAACCTAAAATACTTCATTTTCAATCAACTATTTGTTTCTCGTTAAAATACTGAGAAAGATATTGAAATGGTGAGAAGTTCTGTTTCTATTGCATATATCGACTTTTCAGCCGGAATAGAGCGGTTTTACGTGTACATCTTCCATCGGTAATATAAACGGAAAATCAGGAACATTTTAGTTAATTCTAATGAAAACACATTGATTTTTATCATTTGTATTGGAAACAACATTGTCATATGTCTTTTCTTTGATCTAAATAATACGAAACCTCGCTCTATGATTTGAAGTTAAAATCCTCAAATATGGTTAAATAGTGACTTTTTTCACGTTTTTTATGTAGTTTGATATTACGTAAATATATTCATTTTTACCAATATTTCGATACTATTTCATGTAGTATCACTATATGTGATTTGGCCTTCAAATCTCAGAATTTCGCATAATATTGCATTTTAAGCAAGTTTTCTTGCATTTTGTTTCGTACGAAAAATCATCAAATTTAGCAATATTTTGACGTTTATCATCTCCTTTTCCTTCATGTGATTTAAACAAAATATCATCGAGTTAGGCAATATTTTTCCGTTTTCCACGTTTTTGTGAATTTTCAGTCCATGGGTATTAATTCATATATATACGATAAAAATTATGCAAACACATAATTGATTAGATAATAACCTTAAATACTTCATTTTCAATCATCTATTTGTTTCTCGTTAAAATACTGAGTAAGATATTGAAAGGGGGAGAAGTTCGGATTTTATTGCATATATCGACGTTTCAGCCTGATTAGAGCGGTTTTAGGTGTACATCTTCCCTCGTTAATATAAACGGAAAATCAAGAACATTATAGTTAATTCTAATGAAAACACATTGTTTTTTATCATTTGTATTGGAAACAACATTGTCATATGTCTTTTCTTGGAACTAAATAATACGAAACCTCGCTCTATGATTTGAAGTTAAAATCCTCAAATATGGTTAAATAGTGACTTTTTTCACGTTTTTCATGTAGTTTGATATTACGTAAATATATTCATTTATACCAATATTTCGATACTATTTCATGTAGTATCACGATATGTGATTTGGCCTTCAAATCTCAGAATTTCGCATAATATTGCATTTTAAGCATGTTTTCTTGCATTTTGTTTAGTACGAAAAATCATCGAATTTAACAATATTTTGACGTTTATCATCCCCTTTTCCTTTATTTGATTTAAACAAAATATCATCGAATTACGCAATATTTTGCCTTTTTTCCACGTTTTTGTGAATTTTCAGTCTATGGGTATTATTTCATTATATATACGATAAAAATGATGCAAACACATAATTGATTAGATAATAACCTAAAATACTTCATTTTAATCAACTATTTGTTTCTCGTTAAAATACTGAGTAAGATATTGAAAAGGGGAGAAGTTCTGTTTTTTTGCATATATCGACGTTTCAGCCGGAATAGAGCGGTTTTACGTGTACATCTTCCATCGGTAATATAAACGGAAAATCAGGAACATTTTAGTTAATTCTAATGAAAACACATTGATTTTTATCATTTGTATTGGAAACAACATTGTCATATGTCTTTTCTTGGATCTAAATAATACGAAACCTCGCTCTGATTTGAAGTTAAAATACTCAAATATGGTTAAAAAATGACTTTTTTCACGTTTTTCATGTAGTTTGATATTACGTAAATATATTCATTTTTACCAATATTTCGATACTATTTCATGTAGTATCACGATATGTGATTTGGCCTTCAAATCTCAGAATTTCGCATAATATTGCATTTTAAGCAAGTTTTCTTGCATTTTGTTTCGTATGAAAAATCATCGAATTTAGCAATATTTTGACGTTTATCATCTCCTTTTCCTTCATGTGATTTAAACAAAATATCATCGAATTAGGCAATATTTTGCCTTTATTCCACGTTTTTGTGAATTTTCCGTCCATGGGTATTAATTCATATATATACGATAAAAATGATGCAAACACATAATTGATTAGATAATAACCTTAAATACTTCATTTTCAATCTATTTGAAAATATATTTTTCATATATTTCATATATTTTCATATATTTGTTTCCCGCTAAAATACTGATTAAGATATTGAAAAGGGGAGAAGTTCGGTTTTTATTGCATATATCGACGTTTCAGCCGGATTAGAGCTCTTTTACGTGTACATCTTCCCTCGTTAATATAAACGGAAAATCAAGAACATCATTTGTATTGGAAACAACATTGTCATATGTCTTTTCTTGGAACTAAATAATACGAAACCTCGCTCTATGATTTGAAGGTAAAATCCTGAAATATGGTAAAATAGTGACTTTTTCACGTTAATCATGTAGTTTGATATTACGCAAATATATTCATTTTTACCAATATTTCGATACTATTTCATATAGTATCACGATATGTGATTTGGTCTTCAAATCTCAGAATTTCGCATAATATTGCATTTCAAGCAAGTTTTCTTGCATTTTGTTAAGTACGAAAAATCATCGAATTTAGCAATATTTTGACGTTTATCATCCCCTTGTCCTTTATTTGATTTAAACAAAATATCATCGAATTAGGCAATATTTTTTCCGTTTTTCCACGTTTTTGTGAATTTTCAGTCTATGGGTATTAATTCATTATATATACGATAAAAATGATGCAAACACATAATTGATTAGATAATAACCTAAAATACTTCATTTTCAATCAACTATTTGTTTCTCGTTAAAATACTGAGTAAGATATTGAAATGGTGAGAAGTTCTGTTTCTATTGCATATATCGACTTTTCAGCCGGAATAGAGCGGTTTTACGTGTACATCTTCCATCGGTAATATAAACGGAAAATCAGGAACATTTTAGTTAATTCTAATGAAAACACATTGATTTTTATCATTTGTATTGGAAACAACATTGTCATATGTCTTTTCTTTGATCTAAATAATACGAAACCTCGCTCTATGATTTGAAGTTAAAATCCTCAAATATGGTTAAATAGTGACTTTTTTCACGTTTTTTATGTAGTTTGATATTACGTAAATATATTCATTTTTACCAATATTTCGATACTATTTCATGTAGTATCACTATATGTGATTTGGCCTTCAAATCTCAGAATTTCGCATAATATTGCATTTTAAGCAAGTTTTCTTGCATTTTGTTTCGTACGAAAAATCATCAAATTTAGCAATATTTTGACGTTTATCATCTCCTTTTCCTTCATGTGATTTAAACAAAATATCATCGAGTTAGGCAATATTTTTCCGTTTTCCACGTTTTTGTGAATTTTCAGTCCATGGGTATTAATTCATATATATACGATAAAAATGTTGCAAACACATAATTGATTAGATAATAACCTTAAATACTTCATTTTCAATCATCTATTTGTTTCTCGTTAAAATACTGAGTAAGATATTTAAAGGGGGAGAAGTTCGGTTTTTATTGCATATATCGCCGTTTCAGCCTGATTAGAGCGGTTTTAGGTGTACATCTTCCCTCGTTAATATAAACGGAAAATCAAGAACATTATAGTTAATTCTAATGAAAACACATTGTTTTTTATCATTTGTATTGGAAACAACATTGTCATATGTCTTTTCTTGGAACTAAATAATACGAAACCTCGCTCTATGATTTGAAGTTAAAATCCTCAAATATGGTTAAATAGTGACTTTTTTCACGTTTTTCATGTAGTTTGATATTACGTAAATATATTCATTTATACCAATATTTCGATACTATTTCATGTAGTATCACTATATGTGATTTGGCCTTCAAATCTCAGAATTTCGCATAATATTGCATTTTAAGCAAGTTTTCTTGCATTTTGTTTCGTACGAAAAATCATCAAATTTAGCAATATTTTGACGTTTATCATCTCCTTTTCCTTCATGTGATTTAAACAAAATATCATCGAGTTAGGCAATATTTTTCCGTTTTCCACGTTTTTGTGAATTTTCAGTCCATGGGTATTAATTCATATATATACGATAAAAATTATGCAAACACATAATTGATTAGATAATAACCTTAAATACTTCATTTTCAATCATCTATTTGTTTCTCGTTAAAATACTGAGTAAGATATTGAAAGGGGGAGAAGTTCGGATTTTATTGCATATATCGACGTTTCAGCCTGATTAGAGCGGTTTTAGGTGTACATCTTCCCTCGTTAATATAAACGGAAAATCAAGAACATTATAGTTAATTCTAATGAAAACACATTGTTTTTTATCATTTGTATTGGAAACAACATTGTCATATGTCTTTTCTTGGAACTAAATAATACGAAACCTCGCTCTATGATTTGAAGTTAAAATCCTCAAATATGGTTAAATAGTGACTTTTTTCACGTTTTTCATGTAGTTTGATATTACGTAAATATATTCATTTATACCAATATTTCGATACTATTTCATGTAGTATCACGATATGTGATTTGGCCTTCAAATCTCAGAATTTCGCATAATATTGCATTTTAAGCATGTTTTCTTGCATTTTGTTTAGTACGAAAAATCATCGAATTTAACAATATTTTGACGTTTATCATCCCCTTTTCCTTTATTTGATTTAAACAAAATATCATCGAATTACGCAATATTTTGCCTTTTTTCCACGTTTTTGTGAATTTTCAGTCTATGGGTATTATTTCATTATATATACGATAAAAATGATGCAAACACATAATTGATTAGATAATAACCTAAAATACTTCATTTTAATCAACTATTTGTTTCTCGTTAAAATACTGAGTAAGATATTGAAAAAGGGAGAAGTTCTGTTTTTATTGCATATATCGACGTTTCAGCCGGAATAGAGCGGTTTTACGTGTACATCTTCCATCGGTAATATAAACGGAAAATCAGGAACATTTTAGTTAATTCTAATGAAAACACATTGATTTTTATCATTTGTATTGGAAACAACATTGTCATATGTCTTTTCTTGGATCTAAATAATACGAAACCTCGCTCTGATTTGAAGTTAAAATACTCAAATATGGTTAAAAAATGACTTTTTTCACGTTTTTCATGTAGTTTGATATTACGTAAATATATTCATTTTTACCAATATTTCGATACTATTTCATGTAGTATCACGATATGTGATTTGGCCTTCAAATCTCAGAATTTCGCATAATATTGCATTTTAAGCAAGTTTTCTTGCATTTTGTTTCGTACGAAAAATCATCGAATTTAGCAATATTTTGACGTTTATCATCTCCTTTTCCTTCATGTGATTTAAACAAAATATCATCGAATTAGGCAATATTTTGCCTTTATTCCACGTTTTTGTGAATTTTCCGTCCATGGGTATTAATTCATATATATACGATAAAAATGATGCAAACACATAATTGATTAGATAATAACCTTAAATACTTCATTTTCAATCTATTTGAAAATATATTTTTCATATATTTCATATATTTTCATATATTTGTTTCCCGCTAAAATACTGATTAAGATATTGAAAAGGGGAGAAGTTCGGTTTTTATTGCATATATCGACGTTTCAGCCGGATTAGAGCTCTTTTACGTGTACATCTTCCCTCGTTAATATAAACGGAAAATCAAGAACATCATTTGTATTGGAAACAACATTGTCATATGTCTTTTCTTGGAACTAAATAATACGAAACCTCGCTCTATGATTTGAAGGTAAAATCCTGAAATATGGTAAAATAGTGACTTTTTCACGTTAATCATGTAGTTTGATATTACGCAAATATATTCATTTTTACCAATATTTCGATACTATTTCATATAGTATCACGATATGTGATTTGGTCTTCAAATCTCAGAATTTCGCATAATATTGCATTTCAAGCAAGTTTTCTTGCATTTTGTTAAGTACGAAAAATCATCGAATTTAGCAATATTTTGACGTTTATCATCCCCTTGTCCTTTATTTGATTTAAACAAAATATCATCGAATTAGGCAATATTTTTTCCGTTTTTCCACGTTTTTGTGAATTTTCAGTCTATGGGTATTAATTCATTATATATACGATAAAAATGATGCAAACACATAATTGATTAGATAATAACCTAAAATACTTCATTTTCAATCAACTATTTGTTTCTCGTTAAAATACTGAGTAAGATATTGAAATGGTGAGAAGTTCTGTTTCTATTGCATATATCGACTTTTCAGCCGGAATAGAGCGGTTTTACGTGTACATCTTCCATCGGTAATATAAACGGAAAATCAGGAACATTTTAGTTAATTCTAATGAAAACACATTGATTTTTATCATTTGTATTGGAAACAACATTGTCATATGTCTTTTCTTTGATCTAAATAATACGAAACCTCGCTCTATGATTTGAAGTTAAAATCCTCAAATATGGTTAAATAGTGACTTTTTTCACGTTTTTTATGTAGTTTGATATTACGTAAATATATTCATTTTTACCAATATTTCGATACTATTTCATGTAGTATCACTATATGTGATTTGGCCTTCAAATCTCAGAATTTCGCATAATATTGCATTTTAAGCAAGTTTTCTTGCATTTTGTTTCGTACGAAAAATCATCAAATTTAGCAATATTTTGACGTTTATCATCTCCTTTTCCTTCATGTGATTTAAACAAAATATCATCGAGTTAGGCAATATTTTTCCGTTTTCCACGTTTTTGTGAATTTTCAGTCCATGGGTATTAATTCATATATATACGATAAAAATGTTGCAAACACATAATTGATTAGATAATAACCTTAAATACTTCATTTTCAATCATCTATTTGTTTCTCGTTAAAATACTGAGTAAGATATTTAAAGGGGGAGAAGTTCGGTTTTTATTGCATATATCGCCGTTTCAGCCTGATTAGAGCGGTTTTAGGTGTACATCTTCCCTCGTTAATATAAACGGAAAATCAAGAACATTATAGTTAATTCTAATGAAAACACATTGTTTTTTATCATTTGTATTGGAAACAACATTGTCATATGTCTTTTCTTGGAACTAAATAATACGAAACCTCGCTCTATGATTTGAAGTTAAAATCCTCAAATATGGTTAAATAGTGACTTTTTTCACGTTTTTCATGTAGTTTGATATTACGTAAATATATTCATTTTTACCAATATTTCGATACTATTTCATATAGTATCACGATATGTGATTTGGCCTTCAAATCTCAGAATTTCGCATAATATTGCATTTTAAGCAAGTTTTCTTGCATTTTGTTTAGTACGAAAAATCATCGAATTTAGCAATATTTTGACGTTTATCATCCCCTTTTCCTTTATTTGATTTAAACAAAATATCATCGAATTAGGCAATATTTTGCCTTTTTTCCACGTTTTTGTGAATTTTCAGTCTATGGGTATTAATTCATTATATATACGATAAAAATGATGCAAACACATAATTGATTAGATAATAACCTAAAATACTTCATTTTCAATCAACTATTTGTTTCTCGTTTAAATACTGAGTAAGATATTTAAAAGGGGAGAAGTTCTGTTTCTATTGCATATATCGACTTTTCAGCCGGAATAGAGCGGTTTTACGTGTACATCTTCCATCGGTAATATAAACGGAAAATCAGGAACATTTTAGTTAATTCTAATGAAAACACATTGATTTTTATCATTTGTATTGGAAACAACATTGTCATATGTCTTTTCTTGGATCTAAATAATACGAAACCTCGCTCTATGATTTGAAGTTAAAATACTCAAATATGGTTAAATAGTGACTTTTTTCACGTTTTTCATGTAGTTTGATATTACGTAAATATATTCATTTTTACCAGTATTTCGATACTATTTCATGTAGTATCACGATATGTGATTTGGCCTTCAAATCTCAGAATTTCGCATAATATTGCATTTAAGCAAGTTCTCTTGCATTTTGTTTCGTACGAAAAATCATCGAATTTAGCAATATTTTGACGTTTATCATCTCCTTTTCCTTCATGTGATTTAAACAAAATATCATCGAATTAGGCAATATTTTGCCGTTATTCCACGTTTTTGTGAATTTTCCGTCCATGGGTATTAATTCATATATATACGATAAAAATGATGCAAACACATAATTGATTAGATAATAACCTTAAATACTTCATTTTCAATCTATTTGAAAATATATTTTTCATATATTTCATATATTTTCATATATTTGTTTCTCGTTAAAATACTGATTAAGATATTGAAAGGGGGAGAAGTTCGGTTTTTATTGCATATATCGACGTTTCAGCCGGATTAGAGCGGTTTTACGTATACATCTTCCCTCGTTAATATAAACGGAAAATCAAGAACATCATTTGTATTGGAAACAACATTGTCATATGTCTTTTCTTGGAACTAAATAATACGAAACCTCGCTCTATGATTTGAAGGTAAAATCCTGAAATATGGTAAAATAGTGACTTTTTCACGTTAATCATGTAGTTTGATATTACGCAAATATATTCATTTATACCAATATTTCGATACTATTTCATATAGTATCACGATATGTGATTTGGCCTTCAAATCTCAGAATTTCGCATAATATTGCATTTTAAGCAAGTTTTCTTGCATTTTGTTTAGTACGAAAAATCATCGAATTTAGCAATATTTTGACGTTTATCATCCCCTTTTCCTTTATTTGATTTAAACAAAATATCATCGAATTAGGCAATATTTTGCCGTTTTTCTACGTTTTTGTGAATTTTCAGTCTATGGGTATTAATTCATTATATATACGATAAAAATGATGCAAACACATAATTGATTAGATAATAACCTAAAATACTTCATTTTCAATCAACTATTTGTTTCTCGTTAAAATACTGAGTAAGATATTGAAAAGGGGAGAAGTTCTGTTTCTATTGCATATATCGAATTTTCAGCCGGAATAGAGCGGTTTTACGTGTACATCTTCCATCGTTAATATAAACGGAAAATCAGGAACATTTTAGTTAATTTTAATGAAAACACATTGATTTTTATCATTTGTATTGGAAACAAAATTGTCATATGTCTTTTCTTGGATCTAAATAATACGAAACCTCGCTCTATGATTTAAAGTTAAAATCCTCAAATATGGCTAAATAGTGACTTTTTTCACGTTTTTCATGTAGTTTGATATTACGTAAATATATTCATTTTTACCAATATTTCGATACTATTTCATGTAGTATCACGATATGTGATTTGGCCTTCAAATCTCAGAATTTCGCTTAATATTGCATTTTAAGCAAGTTTTCTTGCATTTTGTTTCGTACGAAAAATCATCGAATTTAGCAATATTTTGACGTTTATCATCCCCTTTTCCTATGTTTGATTTAAACAAAATATCATCGAATTAGGCAATATTTTGCCATTTTTCCACGTTTTTGTGAATTTTCAGTCCATGGGTATTAATTCATATATATACGATAAAAATGATGCAAACACATAATTGATTAGATAATAACCTAAATACTTCATTTTCAATCATCTATTTGTTTCTCGTTAAAATACTGAGTAAGATATTGAAAGGGGGAGAAGTTCGGTTTTTATTGCATATATCGACGTTTCAGCCGGATTAGAGCGGTTTTACGTGTACATCTTCCATCGGTAATATAAACGGAAAATCAGGAACATTTTAGTTAATTCTAATGAAAACACATTGATTTTTATCATTTGTATAGGAAACAACATTGTCATATGTCTTTTCTTGGATCTAAATAATACGAAACCTCGCTCTATGATTTGAAGTTAAAATCCTCAAATATGGTTAAATAGTGACTTTTTTCACGTTTTTCATGTAGTTTGATATTACGTAAATATATTCATTTATACCAATATTTCGATACTATTTCATGTAGTATCACGATATGTGATTTGGCCTTCAAATCTCAGAATTTCGCATAATATTGCATTTTAAGCAAGTTTTCTTGCATTTTGTTTAGTACGAAAAATCATCGAATTTAGCAATATTTTGACGTTTATCATCCCCTTTTCCTTTATTTGATTTAAACAAAATATCATCGAATTAGGCAATATTTTGCCGTTTTTCCACGTTTTTGTGAATTTTCAGTCTATGGGTATTAATTCATTATATATACGATAAAAATGATGCAAACACATAATTGATTAGATAATAACCCTAAATACTTCATTTTCAATCATCTATTTGTTTCTCGTTAAAATACTGAGTAAGATATTGAAAAGGGGAGAAGTTCGGTTTTTATTGCATATATCGACGTTTCAGCCGGATTAGAGCGGTTTTACGTGTACATCTTCCCTCGTTAATATAAACGGAAAATCAAGAACATTAAAGATAATTCTAATGAAAACACATTGTTTTTTACCATTTGTATTGGAAACAACATTGTCATATGTCTTTTCTTGGAACTAAATAATACGAAACCTCGCTCTATGATTTGAAGGTAAAATCCTCAAATATGGTAAAATTGTGACTTTTTCACGTTAATCATGTAGTTTGATATTACGCAAATATATTCATTTTTACCAATATTTCGATACTATTTCATGTAGTATCACGATATGTGATTTGGCCTTCAAATCTCAGAATTTCGCATAATATTGCATTTTAAGCAAGTTTTCTTGCATTTTGTTTAGTACGAAATATCATCGAATTTAGCAATATTTTGACGTTTATCATCCCCTTTTCCTTTTTTTGATTTAAACAAAATATCATCGAATTAGGAAATATTTTGCCGTTTTTCCACGTTTTTGTGAATTTTCAGTCTATGGGTATTAATTCATTATATATACGATAAAAATGATGCAAACACATAATTGATTAGGTAATAACCTAAAATACTTCATTTTCAAACAACTATTTGTTTCTCGTTAAAATACTGAGTAAGATATTGAAAAGGGGAGAAGTTCTGTTTCTATTGCATATATCGACGTTTCAGCCGGAATAGAGCGGTTTTACGTGTACATCTTCCATCGGTAATATAAACGGAAAATCAGGAACATTTTAGTTAATTCTAATGAAAACACATTGATTTTTATCATTTGTATTGGAAACAACATTGTCATATGTCTTTTCTTGGATCTAAATAATACGAAACCTCGCTCTATGATTTGAAGTTAAAATCCTCAAATATGGTTAAATAGTGACATTTTTCACGTTTTTCATGTAGTTTGATATTACGTAAATATATTCATTTTTACCAATATTTCGATACTATTTCATGTAGTATCACGATATGTGATTTGGCCTTCAAATCTCAGAATTTCGCATAATATTGCATTTTAAGCAAGTTTTCTTGCATTTTGTTTCGTACGAAAAATCATCGAATTTAGCAATATTTTGACGTTTATCATCCGCTTTTCCTTCATGTGATTTAAACAAAATATCATTGAAGTAGGCAATATTTTGCCGTTTTCCACGTTTTTGTGAACTTTCAGTCCATGGGTATTATTTCATATATATACGATAAAAATGATGCAAACACATAATTGATTAGATAATAACCTTAAATACTTCATTTTCAATCATCTATTTGTTTCTCGTTAAAATACTGAGTAAGATATTGAAAAGGGGAGAAGTTCTGTTTTTATTGCATATATCGACGTTTCAGCCGGAATAGAGCGATTTTACGTGTTCATCTTCCATCGGTAAAATAAACGGAAAATCAGGATCATTTTAGTTAATTCTAATGAAAACACATTTTTTTTTATCATTTGTATTGGAAACAACATTGTCATATGTCTTTTCTTGGAACTAAATAATACGAAACCTCGCTCTATGATTTGAAGGTAAAATCCTCAAATATGGTAAAATAGTGACTTTTCCACGTTATTCATGTAGTTTGATATTACGCACATATAATCATTTTTATCCAATATTTCGATACTATTTCATGTAGTATCACGATAGGTGATTTGGCCTTCAAATCTCAGAATTTCGCATAATATTGCATTTTAAGCAAGTTTTCTTGCATTTTGTTTCGTACGAAAAATCATCGAATTTACCAATATTTTGACGTTTATCATCCCCTTTTCCTTCATGTGATTTAAATAAAATATCATCGAATTAGGCAATATTTTGCCGTTTTCCACGTTTTTGTGAATTTTCAGTCCATGGGTATTAATTCCTATATATACGATAAAAATGATGCAAACACATAATTTATTAGATTATAACCTTAAATACTTCATTTTCAATCAACTATTTGTTTCTCGTTAAAATACTGAGTAAGATATTGAAAAGGGGAGAAGTTCTGTTTTTATTGCATATATCGACGTTTCAGCCGGAATAGAGCGGTTTTACGTGTACATCTTCCATCGGTAATATAAACGGAAAATCAGGAACATTTTAGTTAATTCTATTGAAAACACATTGATTTTTATCATTTGTATTGGAAACAACATTTTCATATGTCTTTTCTTGGAACTAAATAATAGGAAACCTCGCTCTATGATTTGAAGGTAAAATCCTTAAATATGGTAAAATATTGACTTTTTCACGTTAATCATGTAGTTTGATATTATGCAAATATATTCATTTTTACCAATATTTCGATACAATTTCATGTAGTATCACGATATGTGATTTGGCCTTCAAATCTCAGAATTTCGCATAATATTGCATTCTAAGCAAGTTTTCTTGCATTTTGTTTAGTACGAAAAATCATCGAATTTAGCAATATTTTGACGTTTATCATCCCCTTTTCCTTTAATTGATTTAAACTAAATATCATCGAATTAGGCAATATTTTGCCGTTTTTCCACGTTTTTGTGAATTTTTAGTCTATGGGTATCAATTCATGATATATACGATAAAAATGATGCATACACATAATTGATTAGATAATAACCTAAAATACTTCATTTTAATCAACTATTTGTTTCTCGTTAAAATACTGAGTAAGATATTGAAAAAGGGAGAAGTTCTGTTTTTATTGCATATATCGACGTTTCAGCCGGAATAGAGCGGTTTTACGTGTACATCTTCCATCGGTAATATAAACGGAAAATCAGGAACATTTTAGTTAATTCTAATGAAAACACATTGATTTTTATCATTTGTATTGGAAACAACATTGTCATATGTCTTTTCTTGGATCTAAATAATACGAAACCTCGCTCTATGATTTGAAGTTAAAATCCTCAAATATGGTTAAATAGTGACTTTTTTCACGTTTTTCATGTAGTTTGATATTACGTAAATATATTCATTTTTACCAATATTTCGATACTATTTCATGTAGTATCACGATATGTGATTTGGCCTTCAAATCTCAGAATTTCGCATAATATTGCATTTTAAGCAAGTTTTCTTGCATTTTGTTTCGTACGAAAAATCATCGAATTTAGCAATATTTTGACGTTTATCATCTCCTTTTCCTTCATGTGATTTAAACAAAATATCATCGAATTAGGCAATATTTTGCCGTTATTCCACGTTTTTGTGAATTTTCCGTCCATGGGTATTAATTCATATATATACGATAAAAATGATGCAAACACATAATTGATTAGATAATAACCTTAAATACTTCATTTTCAATCTATTTGAAAATATATTTTTCATATATTTCATATATTTTCATATATTTGTTTCTCGCTAAAATACTGATTAAGATATTGAAAAGGGGAGAAGTTCGGTTTTTATTGCATATATCGACGTTTCAGCCGGATTAGAGCTCTTTTACGTGTACATCTTCCCTCGTTAATATAAACGGAAAATCAAGAACATCATTTGTATTGGAAACAACATTGTCATATGTCTTTTCTTGGAACTAAATAATACGAAACCTCGCTCTATGATTTGAAGGTAAAATCCTGAAATATGGTAAAATAGTGACTTTTTCACGTTAATCATGTAGTTTGATATTACGCAAATATATTCATTTTTACCAATATTTCGATACTATTTCATATAGTATCACGATATGTGATTTGGCCTTCAAATCTCAGAATTTCGCATAATATTGCATTTCAAGCAAGTTTTCTTGCATTTTGTTTAGTACGAAAAATCATCGAATTTAGCAATATTTTGACGTTTATCATCCCCTTGTCCTTTATTTGATTTAAACAAAATATCATCGAATTAGGCAATATTTTTTCCGTTTTTCCACGTTTTTGTGAATTTTCAGTCTATGGGTATTAATTCATTATATATACGATAAAAATGATGCAAACACATAATTGATTAGATAATAACCTAAAATACTTCATTTTCAATCAACTATTTGTTTCTCGTTAAAATACTGAGTAAGATATTGAAATGGTGAGAAGTTCTGTTTCTATTGCATATATCGACTTTTCAGCCGGAATAGAGCGGTTTTACGTGTACATCTTCCATCGGTAATATAAACGGAAAATCAGGAACATTTTAGTTAATTCTAATGAAAACACATTGATTTTTATCATTTGTATTGGAAACAACATTGTCATATGTCTTTTCTTTGATCTAAATAATACGAAACCTCGCTCTATGATTTGAAGGTAAAATCCTCAAATATGGTTAAATAGTGACTTTTTTCACGTTTTTTATGTAGTTTGATATTACGTAAATATATTCATTTTTACCAATATTTCGATACTATTTCATGTAGTATCACTATATGTGATTTGGCCTTCAAATCTCAGAATTTCGCATAATATTGCATTTTAAGCAAGTTTTCTTGCATTTTGTTTCGTACGAAAAATCATCAAATTTAGCAATATTTTGACGTTTATCATCTCCTTTTCCTTCATGTGATTTAAACAAAATATCATCGAGTTAGGCAATATTTTTCCGTTTTCCACGTTTTTGTGAATTTTCAGTCCATGGGTATTAATTCATATATATACGATAAAAATGATGCAAACACATAATTGATTAGATAATAACCTTAAATACTTCATTTTCAATCATCTATTTGTTTCTCGTTAAAATACTGAGTAAGATATTTAGAGGGGGAGAAGTTCGGTTTTTTATTGCATATATCGACGTTTCAGCCTGATTAGAGCGGTTTTAGGTGTACATCTTCCCTCGTTAATATAAACGGAAAATCAAGAACATTATAGTTAATTCTAATGAAAACACATTGTTTTTTATCATTTGTATTGGAAACAACATTGTCATATGTCTTTTCTTGGAAATAAATAATACGAAACCTCGCTCTATGATTTGAAGTTAAAATCCTCAAATATGGTTAAATAGTGACTTTTTTCACGTTTTTCATGTAGTTTGATATTACGTAAATATATTCATTTATACCAATATTTCGATACTATTTCATGTAGTATCACGATAAGTGATTTGGCCTTCAAATCTCAGAATTTCGCATAATATTGCATTTTAAGCATGTTTTCTTGCATTTTGTTTAGTACGAAAAATCATCGAATTTAACAATATTTTGACGTTTATCATCCCCTTTTCCTTTATTTGATTTAAACAAAATATCATCGAATTAGGCAATATTTTGCCTTTTTTCCACGTTTTTTTTGAATTTTCAGTCTATGGGTATTAATTCATTATATATTCGATAAAAATGATGCAAACACATAATTGATTAGATAATAACCTAAAATACTTCATTTTAATCAACTATTTGTTTCTCGTTAAAATACTGAGTAAGATATTGAAAAAGGGAGAAGTTCTGTTTTTATTGCATATATCGACGTTTCAGCCGGAATAGAGCGGTTTTACGTGTACATCTTCCATCGGTAATATAAACGGAAAATCAGGAACATTTTAGTTAATTCGTATGAAAACACATTGATTTTTATCATTTGTATTGGAAACAACATTGTCATATGTCTTTTCTTGGATCTAAATAATACGAAACCTCGCTCTGATTTGAAGTTAAAATACTCAAATATGGTTAAAAAATGACTTTTTTCACGTTTTTCATGTAGTTTGATATTACGTAAATATATTCATTTTTACCAATATTTCGATACTATTTCATGTAGTATCACGATATGTGATTTGGCCTTCAAATCTCAGAATTTCGCATAATATTGCATTTTAGGCAAGTTTTCTTGCATTTTGTTTAGTACGAAAAATCATCGAATTTAGCAATATTTTGACGTTTATCATCCCCTTTTCCTTTATTTGATTTAAACAAAATATCATCGAATTAGGCAATATTTTGCCGTTTTTCCACGTTTTTGTGAATTTTCAGTCTATGGGTATTAATTCATTATATATACGATAAAAATGATGCAAACACATAATTGATTAGATAATAACCCTAAATACTTCATTTTCAATCATCTATTTGTTTCTCGTTAAAATACTGAGTAAGATATTGAAAAGGGGAGAAGTTCGGTTTTTATTGCATATATCGACGTTTCAGCCGGATTAGAGCGGTTTTACGTGTACATCTTCCCTCGTTAATATAAACGGAAAATCAAGAACATTAAAGATAATTCTAATGAAAACACATTGTTTTTTACCATTTGTATTGGAAACAACATTGTCATATGTCTTTTCTTGGAACTAAATAATACGAAACCTCGCTCTATGATTTGAAGGTAAAATCCTCAAATATGGTAAAATTGTGACTTTTTCACGTTAATCATGTAGTTTGATATTACGCAAATATATTCATTTTTACCAATATTTCGATACTATTTCATGTAGTATCACGATATGTGATTTGGCCTTCAAATCTCAGAATTTCGCATAATATTGCATTTTAAGCAAGTTTTCTTGCATTTTGTTTAGTACGAAATATCATCGAATTTAGCAATATTTTGACGTTTATCATCCCCTTTTCCTTTTTTTGATTTAAACAAAATATCATCGAATTAGGAAATATTTTGCCGTTTTTCCACGTTTTTGTGAATTTTCAGTCTATGGGTATTAATTCATTATATATACGATAAAAATGATGCAAACACATAATTGATTAGGTAATAACCTAAAATACTTCATTTTCAAACAACTATTTGTTTCTCGTTAAAATACTGAGTAAGATATTGAAAAGGGGAGAAGTTCTGTTTCTATTGCATATATCGACGTTTCAGCCGGAATAGAGCGGTTTTACGTGTACATCTTCCATCGGTAATATAAACGGAAAATCAGGAACATTTTAGTTAATTCTAATGAAAACACATTGATTTTTATCATTTGTATTGGAAACAACATTGTCATATGTCTTTTCTTGGATCTAAATAATACGAAACCTCGCTCTATGATTTGAAGTTAAAATCCTCAAATATGGTTAAATAGTGACATTTTTCACGTTTTTCATGTAGTTTGATATTACGTAAATATATTCATTTTTACCAATATTTCGATACTATTTCATGTAGTATCACGATATGTGATTTGGCCTTCAAATCTCAGAATTTCGCATAATATTGCATTTTAAGCAAGTTTTCTTGCATTTTGTTTCGTACGAAAAATCATCGAATTTAGCAATATTTTGACGTTTATCATCCGCTTTTCCTTCATGTGATTTAAACAAAATATCATTGAAGTAGGCAATATTTTGCCGTTTTCCACGTTTTTGTGAACTTTCAGTCCATGGGTATTATTTCATATATATACGATAAAAATGATGCAAACACATAATTGATTAGATAATAACCTTAAATACTTCATTTTCAATCATCTATTTGTTTCTCGTTAAAATACTGAGTAAGATATTGAAAAGGGGAGAAGTTCTGTTTTTATTGCATATATCGACGTTTCAGCCGGAATAGAGCGATTTTACGTGTACATCTTCCATCGGTAAAATAAACGGAAAATCAGGATCATTTTAGTTAATTCTAATGAAAACACATTTTTTTTTATCATTTGTATTGGAAACAACATTGTCATATGTCTTTTCTTGGAACTAAATAATACGAAACCTCGCTCTATGATTTGAAGGTAAAATCCTCAAATATGGTAAAATAGTGACTTTTCCACGTTATTCATGTAGTTTGATATTACGCACATATAATCATTTTTATCCAATATTTCGATACTATTTCATGTAGTATCACGATAGGTGATTTGGCCTTCAAATCTCAGAATTTCGCATAATATTGCATTTTAAGCAAGTTTTCTTGCATTTTGTTTCGTACGAAAAATCATCGAATTTACCAATATTTTGACGTTTATCATCCCCTTTTCCTTCATGTGATTTAAATAAAATATCATCGAATTAGGCAATATTTTGCCGTTTTCCACGTTTTTGTGAATTTTCAGTCCATGGGTATTAATTCCTATATATACGATAAAAATGATGCAAACACATAATTTATTAGATTATAACCTTAAATACTTCATTTTCAATCAACTATTTGTTTCTCGTTAAAATACTGAGTAAGATATTGAAAAGGGGAGAAGTTCTGTTTTTATTGCATATATCGACGTTTCAGCCGGAATAGAGCGGTTTTACGTGTACATCTTCCATCGGTAATATAAACGGAAAATCAGGAACATTTTAGTTAATTCTATTGAAAACACATTGATTTTTATCATTTGTATTGGAAACAACATTTTCATATGTCTTTTCTTGGAACTAAATAATAGGAAACCTCGCTCTATGATTTGAAGGTAAAATCCTTAAATATGGTAAAATATTGACTTTTTCACGTTAATCATGTAGTTTGATATTATGCAAATATATTCATTTTTACCAATATTTCGATACAATTTCATGTAGTATCACGATATGTGATTTGGCCTTCAAATCTCAGAATTTCGCATAATATTGCATTCTAAGCAAGTTTTCTTGCATTTTGTTTAGTACGAAAAATCATCGAATTTAGCAATATTTTGACGTTTATCATCCCCTTTTCCTTTAATTGATTTAAACTAAATATCATCGAATTAGGCAATATTTTGCCGTTTTTCCACGTTTTTGTGAATTTTTAGTCTATGGGTATCAATTCATGATATATACGATAAAAATGATGCATACACATAATTGATTAGATAATAACCTAAAATACTTCATTTTAATCAACTATTTGTTTCTCGTTAAAATACTGAGTAAGATATTGAAAAAGGGAGAAGTTCTGTTTTTATTGCATATATCGACGTTTCAGCCGGAATAGAGCGGTTTTACGTGTACATCTTCCATCGGTAATATAAACGGAAAATCAGGAACATTTTAGTTAATTCTAATGAAAACACATTGATTTTTATCATTTGTATTGGAAACAACATTGTCATATGTCTTTTCTTGGATCTAAATAATACGAAACCTCGCTCTATGATTTGAAGTTAAAATCCTCAAATATGGTTAAATAGTGACTTTTTTCACGTTTTTCATGTAGTTTGATATTACGTAAATATATTCATTTTTACCAATATTTCGATACTATTTCATGTAGTATCACGATATGTGATTTGGCCTTCAAATCTCAGAATTTCGCATAATATTGCATTTTAAGCAAGTTTTCTTGCATTTTGTTTCGTACGAAAAATCATCGAATTTAGCAATATTTTGACGTTTATCATCTCCTTTTCCTTCATGTGATTTAAACAAAATATCATCGAATTAGGCAATATTTTGCCGTTATTCCACGTTTTTGTGAATTTTCCGTCCATGGGTATTAATTCATATATATACGATAAAAATGATGCAAACACATAATTGATTAGATAATAACCTTAAATACTTCATTTTCAATCTATTTGAAAATATATTTTTCATATATTTCATATATTTTCATATATTTGTTTCTCGCTAAAATACTGATTAAGATATTGAAAAGGGGAGAAGTTCGGTTTTTATTGCATATATCGACGTTTCAGCCGGATTAGAGCTCTTTTACGTGTACATCTTCCCTCGTTAATATAAACGGAAAATCAAGAACATCATTTGTATTGGAAACAACATTGTCATATGTCTTTTCTTGGAACTAAATAATACGAAACCTCGCTCTATGATTTGAAGGTAAAATCCTGAAATATGGTAAAATAGTGACTTTTTCACGTTAATCATGTAGTTTGATATTACGCAAATATATTCATTTTTACCAATATTTCGATACTATTTCATATAGTATCACGATATGTGATTTGGCCTTCAAATCTCAGAATTTCGCATAATATTGCATTTCAAGCAAGTTTTCTTGCATTTTGTTTAGTACGAAAAATCATCGAATTTAGCAATATTTTGACGTTTATCATCCCCTTGTCCTTTATTTGATTTAAACAAAATATCATCGAATTAGGCAATATTTTTTCCGTTTTTCCACGTTTTTGTGAATTTTCAGTCTATGGGTATTAATTCATTATATATACGATAAAAATGATGCAAACACATAATTGATTAGATAATAACCTAAAATACTTCATTTTCAATCAACTATTTGTTTCTCGTTAAAATACTGAGTAAGATATTGAAATGGTGAGAAGTTCTGTTTCTATTGCATATATCGACTTTTCAGCCGGAAGAGAGCGGTTTTACGTGTACATCTTCCATCGGTAATATAAACGGAAAATCAGGAACATTTTAGTTAATTCTAATGAAAACACATTGATTTTTATCATTTGTATTGGAAACAACATTGTCATATGTCTTTTCTTTGATCTAAATAATACGAAACCTCGCTCTATGATTTGAAGTTAAAATCCTCAAATATGGTTAAATAGTGACTTTTTTCACGTTTTTTATGTAGTTTGATATTACGTAAATATATTCATTTTTACCAATATTTCGATACTATTTCATGTAGTATCACTATATGTGATTTGGCCTTCAAATCTCAGAATTTCGCATAATATTGCATTTTAAGCAAGTTTTCTTGCATTTTGTTTCGTACGAAAAATCATCAAATTTAGCAATATTTTGACGTTTATCATCTCCTTTTCCTTCATGTGATTTAAACAAAATATCATCGAGTTAGGCAATATTTTTCCGTTTTCCACGTTTTTGTGAATTTTCAGTCCATGGGTATTAATTCATATATATACGATAAAAATGATGCAAACACATAATTGATTAGATAATAACCTTAAATACTTCATTTTCAATCATCTATTTGTTTCTCGTTAAAATACTGAGTAAGATATTTAAAGGGGGAGAAGTTCGGTTTTTTATTGCATATATCGACGTTTCAGCCTGATTAGAGCGGTTTTAGGTGTACATCTTCCCTCGTTAATATAAACGGAAAATCAAGAACATTATAGTTAATTCTAATGAAAACACATTGTTTTTTATCATTTGTATTGGAAACAACATTGTCATATGTCTTTTCTTGGAAATAAATAATACGAAACCTCGCTCTATGATTTGAAGTTAAAATCCTCAAATATGGTTAAATAGTGACTTTTTTCACGTTTTTCATGTAGTTTGATATTACGTAAATATATTCATTTATACCAATATTTCGATACTATTTCATGTAGTATCACGATAAGTGATTTGGCCTTCAAATCTCAGAATTTCGCATAATATTGCATTTTAAGCATGTTTTCTTGCATTTTGTTTAGTACGAAAAATCATCGAATTTAACAATATTTTGACGTTTATCATCCCCTTTTCCTTTATTTGATTTAAACAAAATATCATCGAATTAGGCAATATTTTGCCTTTTTTCCACGTTTTTTTTGAATTTTCAGTCTATGGGTATTAATTCCTTATATATTCGATAAAAATGATGCAAACACATAATTGATTAGATAATAACCTAAAATACTTCATTTTAATCAACTATTTGTTTCTCGTTAAAATACTGAGTAAGATATTGAAAAAGGGAGAAGTTCTGTTTTTATTGCATATATCGACGTTTCAGCCGGAATAGAGCGGTTTTACGTGTACATCTTCCATCGGTAATATAAACGGAAAATCAGGAACATTTTAGTTAATTCGTATGAAAACACATTGATTTTTATCATTTGTATTGGAAACAACATTGTCATATGTCTTTTCTTGGATCTAAATAATACGAAACCTCGCTCTCATTTGAAGTTAAAATACTCAAATATGGTTAAAAAATGACTTTTTTCACGTTTTTCATGTAGTTTGATATTACGTAAATATATTCATTTTTACCAATATTTCGATACTATTTCATGTAGTATCACGATATGTGATTTGGCCTTCAAATCTCAGAATTTCGCATAATATTGCATTTTAAGCAAGTTTTCTTGCATTTTGTTTCGTACGAAAAATCATCGAATTTAGCAATATTTTGACGTTTATCATCTCCTTTTCCTTCATGTGATTTAAACAAAATATCATCGAATTAGGCAATATTTTGCCGTTATTCCACGTTTTTGTGAATTTTCCGTCCATGGGTATTAATTCATATATATACGATAAACATGATGCAACCACATAATTGATTAGATAATAACCTTAAATACTTCATTTTCAATCTATTTGAAAATATATTTTTCATATATTTCATATATTTTCATATATTTGTTTCTCGCTAAAATACTGATTAAGATATTGAAAAGGGGAGAAGTTCGGTTTTTATTGCATATATCGACGTTTCAGCCGGATTAGAGCTCTTTTACGTTTACATCTTCCCTCGTTAATATAAACGGAAAATCAAGAACATCATTTGTATTGGAAACAACATTGTCATATGTCTTTTGTTGGAACTAAATAATACGAAACCTTGCTCTATGATTTGAAGGTAAAATCCTGAAATATGGTAAAATAGTGACTTTTTCACGTTAATCATGTAGTTTGATATTACGCAAATATATTCATTTTTACCAATATTTCGATACTATTTCATATAGTATCACGATATGTGATTTGGCCTTCAAATCTCAGAATTTCGCATAATATTGCATTTTAAGCAAGTTTTCTTGCATTTTGTTTAGTACGAAAAATCATCGAATTTAGCAATATTTTGACGTTTATCATCCCCTTTTCCTTTATTTGATTTAAACAAAATATCATCGAATTAGGCAATATTTTGCCTTTTTTCCACGTTTTTGTGAATTTTCAGTCTATGGGTATTAATTCATTATATATACGATAAAAATGATGCAAACACATAATTGATTAGATAATAACCTAAAATACTTCATTTTCAATCAACTATTTGTTTCTCGTTTAAATACTGAGTAAGATATTTAAAAGGGGAGAAGTTCTGTTTCTATTGCATATATCGACTTTTCAGCCGGAATAGAGCGGTTTTACGTGTACATCTTCCATCGGTAATATAAACGGAAAATCAGGAACATTTTAGTTAATTCTAATGAAAACACATTGATTTTTATCATTTGTATTGGAAACAACATTGTCATATGTCTTTTCTTGGATCTAAATAATACGAAACCTCGCTCTATGATTTGAAGTTAAAATACTCAAATATGGTTAAATAGTGACTTTTTTCACGTTTTTCATGTAGTTTGATATTACGTAAATATATTCATTTTTACCAGTATTTCGATACTATTTCATGTAGTATCACGATATGTGATTTGGCCTTCAAATCTCAGAATTTCGCATAATATTGCATTTAAGCAAGTTCTCTTGCATTTTGTTTCGTACGAAAAATCATCGAATTTAGCAATATTTTGACGTTTGTCATCTCCTTTTCCTTCATGTGATTTAAACAAAATATCATCGAATTAGGCAATATTTTGCCGTTATTCCACGTTTTTGTGAATTTTCCGTCCATGGGTATTAATTCATATATATACGATAAAAATGATGCAAACACATAATTGATTAGATAATAACCTTAAATACTTCATTTTCAATCTATTTGAAAATATATTTTTCATATATTTCATATATTTTCATATATTTGTTTCTCGTTAAAATACTGATTAAGATATTGAAAGGGGGAGAAGTTCGGTTTTTATTGCATATATCGACGTTTCAGCCGGATTAGAGCGGTTTTACGTATTCATCTTCCCTCGTTAATATAAACGGAAAATCAAGAACATCATTTGTATTGGAAACAACATTGTCATATGTCTTTTCTTGGAACTAAATAATACGAAACCTCGCTCTATGATTTGAAGGTAAAATCCTGAAATATGGTAAAATAGTGACTTTTTCACGTTAATCATGTAGTTTGATATTACGCAAATATATTCATTTTTACCAATATTTCGATACTATTTCATATAGTATCACGATATGTGATTTGGCCTTCAAATCTCAGAATTTCGCATAATATTGCATTTTAAGCAAGTTTTCTTGCATTTTGTTTAGTACGAAAAATCATCGAATTTAGCAATATTTTGACGTTTATCATCCCCTTTTCCTTTATTTGATTTAAACAAAATATCATCGAATTAGGCAATATTTTGCCGTTTTTCTACGTTTTTGTGAATTTTCAGTCTATGGGTATTAATTCATTATATATACGATAAAAATGAAGCAAACACATAATTGATTAGATAATAACCTAAAATACTTCATTTTCAATCAACTATTTGTTTCTCGTTAAAATACTGAGTAAGATATTGAAAAGGGGAGAAGTTCTGTTTCTTGCATATATCGAATTTTCAGCCGGAATAGAGCGGTTTTACGTGTACATCTTCCATCGTTAATATAAACGGAAAATCAGGAACATTTTAGTTAATTCTAATGAAAACACATTGATTTTTATCATTTGTATTGGAAACAAAATTGTCATATGTCTTTTCTTGGATCTAAATAATACGAAACCTCGCTCTATGATTTGAAGGTAAAATCCTCAAATATGGTAAAATTGTGACTTTTTCACGTTAATCATGTAGTTTGATATTACGCAAATATATTCATTTTTACCAATATTTCGATACTATTTCATGTAGTATCACGATATGTGATTTGGCCTTCAAATCTCAGAATTTCGCATAATATTGCATTTTAAGCAAGTTTTCTTGCATTTTGTTTAGTACGAAATATCATCGAATTTAGCAATATTTTGACGTTTATCATCCCCTTTTCCTTTTTTTGATATAAACAAAATATCATCGAATTAGGCAATATTTTGCCGTTTTTCCACGTTTTTGTGAATTTTCAGTCTATGGGTATTAATTCATTATATATACGATAAAAATGATGCAAACACATAATTGATTAGGTAATAACCTAAAATACTTCATTTTCAATCAACTATTTGTTTCTCGTTAAAATACTGAGTAAGATATTGAAAAGGGGAGAAGTTCTGTTTCTATTGCATATATCGACGTTTCAGCCGGAATAGAGCGGTTTTACGTGTACATCTTCCATCGGTAATATAAACGGAAAATCAGGAACATTTTAGTTAATTCTAATGAAAACACATTGATTTTTATCATTTGTATTGGAAACAACATTGTCATATGTCTTTTCTTGGATCTAAATAATACGAAACCTCGCTCTATGATTTGAAGTTAAAATCCTCAAATATGGTTAAATAGTGACATTTTTCACGTTTTTCATGTAGTTTGATATTACGTAAATATATTCATTTTTACCAATATTTCGATACTATTTCATGTAGTATCACGATATGTGATTTGGCCTTCAAATCTCAGAATTTCGCATAATATTGCATTTTAAGCAAGTTTTCTTGCATTTTGTTTCGTACGAAAAATCATCGAATTTAGCAATATTTTGACGTTAATCATCCGCTTTTCCTTCATGTGATTTAAACAAAATATCATTGAAGTAGGCAATATTTTGCCGTTTTCCACGTTTTTGTGAATTTTCAGTCCATGGGTATTATTTCATATATATACGATAAAAATGATGCAAACACATAATTGATTAGATAATAACCTTAAATACTTCATTTTCAATCATCTATTTGTTTCTCGTTAAAATACTGAGTAAGATATTGAAAAGGGGAGAAGTTCTGTTTTTATTGCATATATCGACGTTTCAGCCGGAATAGAGCGATTTTACGTGTACATCTTCCATCGGTAAGATAAACGGAAAATCAGGATCATTTTAGTTAATTCTAATGAAAACACATTTTTTTTTATCATTTGTATTGGAAACAACATTGTCATATGTCTTTTCTTGGAACTAAATAATACGAAACCTCGCTCTATGATTTGAAGGTAAAATCCTCAAATATGGTAAAATAGTGACTTTTCCACGTTATTCATGTAGTTTGATATTACGCACATATAACCATTTTTATCCAATATTTCGATACTATTTCATGTAGTATCACGATAGGTGATTTGGCCTTCAAATCTCAGAATTTCGCATAATATTGCATTTTAAGCAAGTTTTCTTGCATTTTGTTTCGTACGAAAAATCATCGAATTTACCAATATTTTGACGTTTATCATCCCCTTTTCCTTCATGTGATTTAAATAAAATATCATCGAATTAGGCAATATTTTGCCGTTTTCCACGTTTTTGTGAATTTTCAGTCCATGGGTATTAATTCCTATATATACGATAAAAATGATGCAAACACATAATTTATTAGATAATAACCTTAAATACTTCATTTTCAATCAACTATTTGTTTCTCGTTAAAATACTGAGTAAGATATTGAAAAGGGGAGAAGTTCTGTTTTTATTGCATATATCGACGTTTCAGCCGGAATAGAGCGGTTTTACGTGTACATCTTCCATCGGTAATATAAACGGAAAATCAGGAACATTTTACTTAATTCTATTGAAAACACATTGATTTTTATCATTTGTATTATAAACAACATTGTCATATGTCTTTTCTTGGAACTAAATAATAGGAAACCTCGCTCTATGATTTGAAGGTAAAATCCTCAAATATGGTAAAATATTGACTTTTTCACGTTAATCATGTAGTTTGATATTATGCAAATATATTCATTTTTACCAATATTTCGATACAATTTCATGTAGTATCACGATATGTGATTTGGCCTTCAAATCTCAGAATTTCGCATAATATTGCATTTTAAGCAAGTTTTCTTGCATTTTGTTTAGTACGAAAAATCATCGAATTTAGCAATATTTTGACGTTTATCATCCCCTTTTCCTTTAATTGATTTAAACTAAATATCATCGAATTAGGCAATATTTTGCCGTTTTTCCACGTTTTTGTGAATTTTTAGTCTATGGGTATTAATTCATGATATATACGATAAAAATGATGCATACACATAATTGATTAGATAATAACCTTAAATACTTCATTTTCAATCATCTATTTGTTTCTCGTTAAAATACTGAGTAAGATATTGAAAAGGGGAGAAGTTCGGTTTTTATTGCATATATAGACGTTTCAGCCTGATTAGAGCGGTTTTACGTGTACATCTTCCCTCGTTAATATTAACGGAAAATCAAAAACATTATAGTTAATTCTAATGAAAACACATTGTTTTTTATCATTTGTATTGGAAACAACATTGTCATATGTCTTTTCTTGGAACTAAATAATACGAAACCTCGCTCTATGATTTGAAGGTAAAATCCTCAAATATGGTAAAATAGTGACTTTTCCACGTTATTCATGTAGTTTGATATTACGCACATATAATCATTTTTACCAATATTTCGATACTATTTCATGTAGTATCACGATAGGTGATTTGGCCTTCAAATCTCAGAATTTCGCATAATATTGCATTTTAAGCAAGTTTTCTTGCATTTTCTTTCGTACGAAAATTCATCGAATTTACCTATATTTTGACATTTATCATCCCCTTTTCCTTCATGTGATTTAAATAAAATATCATCGAATTAGGCAATATTTTGCCGTTTTCCACGTTTTTGTGAATTTTCCGTCCATGGGTATTAATTCATATATATACGATAAAAATGATGCAAACACATAATTGATTAAATAATTACCCTAAATACTTCATTTTCAATCTATTTAAAAATATATTTTTCATATATTTCATATATTTTCATATACTTGTTTCTCGTTAAAATACTGATTAAGATATTGAAAAGGGGAGAAGTTCGGTTTTTATTGCATATATCGATGTTTCAGCCGGATTAGAGCGGTTTTACGTGTACATCTTCCCTCGTTAATATAAACAGAAAATCAAGAACATTATAGTTAATTCTAATGAAAACACATTGTTTTTTATCATTTGTATTAGAAACAACATTGTCATATGTCTTTTCTTGGAATTAATAATACGAAACCTCACTCTATGATATGAAGGTAAAATCCTCAAATATGGTAAAATAGTGACTTTTTCACGTTAATCATGTAGTTTGATATTACGCAAATATATTCATTTTTACCAATATTTCGATACTATTTCATGTAGTATCACGATATGTGATTTGGCCTTCAAATCTCAGAATTTCGCATAATATTGCATTTTAAGCAAGTTTTCTTGCATTTTGTTTCGTACGAAAAATCATTGAATTTAGCAATATTTTGACGTTTATCATCTCCTTTTCCTTCATGTGATTTAAACAAAATATCATCGAATTAGGCAATATTGTGCCGTTTTCCACGTTTTTGTGAATTTTCCGTCCATGGGTATTAATTCATATATATACGATAAAAATGATGCAAACACATAATTGATTAGATAATAACCTTAAATACTTCATTTTCAATCATCTATTTGTTTCTCGTTAAAATACTGAGTAAGATATTGAAAAGGGGAGAAGTTCGGTTTTTATTGCATATATAGACGTTTCAGCCTGATTAGAGCGGTTTTACGTGTACATCTTCCCTCGTTAATATAAACGGAAAATCAAGAACATTATAGTTAATTCTAATGAAAACACATTGTTTTTTATCATTTGTATTGGAAACAACATTGTCATATGTCTTTTCTTGGAACTAAATAATACGAAACCTCGCTCTATGATTTGAAGGTAAAATCCTCAAATATGGTAAAATAGTGACTTTTCCACGTTATTCATGTAGTTTGATATTACGCACATATAATCATTTTTACCAATATTTCGATACTATTTCATGTAGTATCACGATAGGTGATTTGGCCTTCAAATCTCAGAATTTCGCATAATATTGCATTTTAAGCAAGTTTTCTTGCATTTTCTTTCGTTCGAAAAATTATCGAATTTAGCAATATTTTGACGTTTATCATCCCCTTTTCCTTTATTTGATTTAAACAAAATATCATCGAATTAGGCAATATTTTGCCGTTTTTCCACGTTTTTGTGAATTTTCAGTCTATGGGTATTAATTCATTATATATACGATAAAAATGATGCAAACACATAATTGATTAGATAATAACCTAAAATACTTCATTTTCAATCAACTATTATCTCGTTAAAATACTGAGTAAGATATTGAAAAGGGGAGAAGTTCTGTTTTTATTGCATATATCGACGTTTCAGCCGGAATAGAGCGATTTTACGTGTACATCTTCCATCGGTAATATAAACGGAAAATCAGGAACATTTTAGTTAATTCTAATGAAAACACATTGTTTTTTATCATTTGTATTGGAAACAACATTGTCATATGTCTTTTCTTGGAACTAAATAATACGAAACCTCGCTCTATGATTTGAAGTTAAAATCCTCAAATATGGTTAAATAGTTACTTTTTTCACGTTTTTCATGTAGTTTGATATTACGTAAATATATTCATTTATACCAATATTTCGATACTATTTCATGTAGTATCACGATATGTGATTTGGCCTTCAAATCTCAGAATTTCGCATAATATTGCATTTTAAGCATGTTTTCTTGCATTTTGTTTAGTACGAAAAATCATCGAATTTAACAATATTTTGACGTTTATCATCCCCTTTTCCTTTATTTGATTTAAACAAAATATCATCGAATTAGGCAATATTTTGCCTTTTTTCCACGTTTTTGTGAATTTTCAGTCTATGGGTATTAATTCATTATATATTCGATAAAAATGATGCAAACACATAATTGATTAGATAATAACCTAAAATACTTCATTTTAATCAACTATTTGTTTCTCGTTAAAATACTGAGTAAGATATTGAAAAAGGGAGAAGTTCTGTTTTTATTGCATATATCGACGTTTCAGCCGGAATAGAGCGGTTTAACGTGTACATCTTCCATCGGTAATAGAAACGGAAAATCAGGAACATTTTAGTTAATTCTAATGAAAACACATTGATTTTTATCATTTGTATTGGAAACAACATTGTCATATGTCTTTTCTTGGATCTAAATAATGCGAAACCTCGCTCTGATTTGAAGTTAAAATACTCAAATATGGTTAAAAAATGACTTTTTTCACGTTTTTCATGTAGTTTGATATTACGTAAATATATTCATTTTTACCAATATTTCGATACTATTTCATGTAGTATCACGATATGTGATTTGGCCTTCAAATCTCAGAATTTCGCATAATATTGCATTTTAAGCAAGTTTTCTTGCATTTTGTTTCGTACGAAAAATCATCGAATTTAGCAATATTTTGACGTTTATCATCTCCTTTTCCTTCATGTGATTTAAACAAAATATCATCGAATTAGGCAATATTTTGCCGTTATTCCACGTTTTTGTGAATTTTCCGTCCATGGGTATTAATTCATATATATACGATAAAAATGATGCAAACACATAATTGATTAGATAATAACCTTAAATACTTCATTTTCAATCTATTTGAAAATATATTTTTCATATATTTCATATATTTTCATATATTTGTTTCTCGCTAAAATACTGATTAAGATATTGAAAAGGGGAGAAGTTCGGTTTTTATTGCATATATCGACGTTTCAGCCGGATTAGAGCTCTTTTACGTGTACATCTTCCCTCGTTAATATAAACGGAAAATCAAGAACATCATTTGTATTGGAAACAACATTGTCATATGTCTTTTCTTGGAACTAAATAATACGAAACCTCGCTCTATGATTTGAAGGTAAAATCCTGAAATATGGTAAAATAGTGACTTTTTCACGTTAATCATGTAGTTTGATATTACGCAAATATATTAATTTTTACCAATATTTCGATACTATTTCATATAGTATCACGATATGTGATTTGGCCTTCAAATCTCAGAATTTCGCATAATATTGCATTTTAAGCAAGTTTTCTTGCATTTTGTTTAGTACGAAAAATCATCGAATTTAGCAATATTTTGACGTTTATCATCCCCTTTTCCTTTAATTGATTTAAACTAAATATCATCGAATTAGGCAATATTTTGCCGTTTTTCCACGTTTTTGTGAATTTTTAGTCTATGGGTATTAATTCATGATATATACGATAAAAATGATGCATACACATAATTGATTAGATAATAACCTAAAATACTTCATTTTAATCAACTATTCGTTTCTCGTTAAAATACTGAGTAAGATATTGAAAAAGGGAGAAGTTCTGTTTTTATTGCATATATCGACGTTTCAGCCGGAATAGAGCGGTTTTACGTGTACATCTTCCATCGGTAATATAAACGGAAAATCAGGAACATTTTAGTTAATTCAAATGAAAACACATTGATTTTTATCATTTGTATTGGAAACAACATTGTCATATGTCTTTTCTTGGATCTAAATAATACGAAACCTCGCTCTATGATTTGAAGTTAAAATCCTCAAATATGGTTAAATAGTGACTTTTTTCACGTTTTTCATGTAGTTTGATATTACGTAAATATATTCATTTTTACCAATATTTCGATACTATTTCATGTAGTATCACGATATGTGATTTGGCCTTCAAATCTCAGAATTTCGCATAATATTGCATTTTAAGCAAGTTTTCTTGCATTTTGTTTCGTACGAAAAATCATTGAATTTAGCAATATTTTGACGTTTATCATCTCCTTTTCCTTCATGTGATTTAAACAAAATATCATCGAATTAGGCAATATTGTGCCGTTTTCCACGTTTTTGTGAATTTTCCGTCCATGGGTATTAATTCATATATATACGATAAAAATGATGCAAACACATAATTGATTAGATAATAACCTTAAATACTTCATTTTCAATCATCTATTTGTTTCTCGTTAAAATACTGAGTAAGATATTGAAAAGGGGAGAAGTTCGGTTTTTATTGCATATATAGACGTTTCAGCCTGATTAGAGCGGTTTTACGTGTACATCTTCCCTCGTTAATATAAACGGAAAATCAAGAACATTATAGTTAATTCTAATGAAAACACATTGTTTTTTATCATTTGTATTAGAAACAACATTGTCATATGTCTTTTCTTGGAACTAAATAATACGAAACCTCGCTCTATGATTTGAAGTTAAAATCCTCAAATACGGTTAAATAGTTACTTTTTTCACGTTTTTCATGTAGTTTGATATTACGTAAATATATTCATTTATACCAATATTTCGATACTATTTCATGTAGTATCACGATATGTGATTTGGCCTTCAAATCTCAGAATTTCGCATAATATTGCATTTTAAGCATGTTTTCTTGCATTTTGTTTAGTACGAAAAATCATCGAATTTAACAATATTTTGACGTTTATCATCCCCTTTTCCTTTATTTGATTTAAACAAAATATCATCGAATTAGGCAATATTTTGCCTTTTTTCCACGTTTTTGTGAATTTTCAGTCTATGGGTATTAATTCATTATATATTCGATAAAAATGATGCAAACACATAATTGATTAGATAATAACCTAAAATACTTCATTTTAATTAACTATTTGTTTCTCGTTAAAATACTGAGTAAGATATTGAAAAAGGGAGAAGTTCTGTTTTTATTGCATATATCGACGTTTCAGCCGGAATAGAGCGGTTTAACGTGTACATCTTCCATCGGTAATATAAACGGAAAATCAGGAACATTTTAGTTAATTCTAATGAAAACACATTGATTTTTATCATTTGTATTGGAAACAACATTGTCATATGTCTTTTCTTGGATCTAAATAATGCGAAACCTCGCTCTGATTTGAAGTTAAAATACTCAAATATGGTTAAAAAATGACTTTTTTCACGTTTTTCATGTAGTTTGATATTACGTAAATATATTCATTTTTACCAATATTTCGATACTATTTCATGTAGTATCACGATATGTGATTTGGCCTTCAAATCTCAGAATTTCGCATAATATTGCATTTTAAGCAAGTTTTCTTGCATTTTGTTTCGTACGAAAAATCATCGAATTTAGCAATATTTTGACGTTTATCATCTCCTTTTCCTTCATGTGATTTAAACAAAATATCATCGAATTAGGCAATATTGTGCCGTTTTCCACGTTTTTGTGAATTTTCCGTCCATGGGTATTAATTCATATATATACGATAAAAATGATGCAAACACATAATTGATTAGATAATAACCTTAAATACTTCATTTTCAATCATCTATTTGTTTCTCGTTAAAATACTGAGTAAGATATTGAAAAGGGGAGAAGTTCGGTTTTTATTGCATATATAGACGTTTCAGCCTGATTAGAGCGGTTTTACGTGTACATCTTCCCTCGTTAATATAAACGGAAAATCAAGAACATTATAGTTAATTCTAATGAAAACACATTGTTTTTTATCATTTGTATTGGAAACAACATTGTCATATGTCTTTTCTTGGAACTAAATAATACGAAACCTCGCTCTATGATTTGAAGGTAAAATCCTCAAATATGGTAAAATAGTGACTTTTCCACGTTATTCATGTAGTTTGATATTACGCACATATAATCATTTTTACCAATATTTCGATACTATTTCATGTAGTATCACGATAGGTGATTTGGCCTTCAAATCTCAGAATTTCGCATAATATTGCATTTTAAGCAAGTTTTCTTGCATTTTCTTTCGTACGAAAATTCATCGAATTTACCTATATTTTGACATTTATCATCCCCTTTTCCTTCATGTGATTTAAATAAAATATCATCGAATTAGGCAATATTTTGCCGTTTTCCACGTTTTTGTGAATTTTCCGTCCATGGGTATTAATTCATATATATACGATTAAAATGATGCAAACACATAATTGATTAAATAATTACCCTAAATACTTCATTTTCAATCTATTTAAAAATATATTTTTCATATATTTCATATATTTTCATATACTTGTTTCTCGTTAAAATACTGATTAAGATATTGAAAAGGGGAGAAGTTCGGTTTTTATTGCATATATCGATGTTTCAGCCGGATTAGAGCGGTTTTACGTGTACATCTTCCCTCGTTAATATAAACAGAAAATCAAGAACATTATAGTTAATTCTAATGAAAACACATTGTTTTTTATCATTTGTATTAGAAACAACATTGTCATATGTCTTTTCTTGGAATTAATAATACGAAACCTCACTCTATGATATGAAGGTAAAATCCTCAAATATGGTAAAATAGTGACTTTTTCACGTTAATCATGTAGTTTGATATTACGCAAATATGTTCATTTTTACCAATATTTCGATACTATTTCATGTAGTATCACGATATGTGATTTGGCCTTCAAATCTCAGAATTTCGCATAATATTGCATTTTAAGCAAGTTTTCTTGCATTTTGTTTCGTTCGAAAAATTATCGAATTTAGCAATATTTTGACGTTTATCATCCCCTTTTCCTTTATTTGATTTAAACAAAATGTCATCGAATTAGGCAATATTTTGCCGTTTTTCCACGTTTTTGTGAATTTTCAGTCTATGGGTATTAATTCATTATATATACGATAAAAATGATGCAAACACATAATTGATTAGATAATAACCTAAAATACTTCATTTTCAATCAACTATTATCTCGTTAAAATACTGAGTAAGATATTGAAAAGGGGAGAAGTTCTGTTTTTATTGCATATATCGACGTTTCAGCCGGAATAGAGCGATTTTACGTGTACATCTTCCATCGGTAATATAAACGGAAAATCAGGAACATTTTAGTTAATTCTAATGAAAACACATTGTTTTTTATCATTTGTATTGGAAACAACATTGTCATATGTCTTTTCTTGGAACTAAATAATACGAAACCTCGCTCTATGATTTGAAGTTAAAATCCTCAAATATGGTTAAATAGTTACTTTTTTCACGTTTTTCATGTAGTTTGATATTACGTAAATATATTCATTTATACCAATATTTCGATACTATTTCATGTAGTATCACGATATGTGATTTGGCCTTCAAATCTCAGAATTTCGCATAATATAGCATTTTAAGCATGTTTTCTTGCATTTTGTTTAGTACGAAAAATCATCGAATTTAACAATATTTTGACGTTTATCATCCCCTTTTCCTTTATTTGATTTAAACAAAATATCATCGAATTAGGCAATATTTTGCCTTTTTTCCACGTTTTTGTGAATTTTCAGTCTATGGGTATTAATTCATTATATATTCGATAAAAATGATGCAAACACATAATTGATTAGATAATAACCTAAAATACTTCATTTTAATCAACTATTTGTTTCTCGTTAAAATACTGAGTAAGATATTGAAAAAGGGAGAAGTTCTGTTTTTATTGCATATATCGACGTTTCAGCCGGAATAGAGCGGTTTAACGTGTACATCTTCCATCGGTAATATAAACGGAAAATCAGGAACATTTTAGTTAATTCTAATGAAAACACATTGATTTTTATCATTTGTATTGGAAACAACATTGTCATATGTCTTTTCTTGGATCTAAATAATGCGAAACCTCGCTCTGATTTGAAGTTAAAATACTCAAATATGGTTAAAAAATGACTTTTTTCACGTTTTTCATGTAGTTTGATATTACGTAAATATATTCATTTTTACCAATATTTCGATACTATTTCATGTAGTATCACGATATGTGATTTGGCCTTCAAATCTCAGAATTTCGCATAATATTGCATTTTAAGCAAGTTTTCTTGCATTTTGTTTCGTACGAAAAATCATCGAATTTAGCAATATTTTGACGTTTATCATCTCCTTTTCCTTCATGTGATTTAAACAAAATATCATCGAATTAGGCAATATTTTGCCGTTATTCCACGTTTTTGTGAATTTTCCGTCCATGGGTATTAATTCATATATATACGATAAAAATGATGCAAACACATAATTGATTAGATAATAACCTTAAATACTTCATTTTCAATCTATTTGAAAATATATTTTTCATATATTTCATATATTTTCATATATTTGTTTCTCGCTAAAATACTGATTAAGATATTGAAAAGGGGAGAAGTTCGGTTTTTATTGCATATATCGACGTTTCAGCCGGATTAGACCTCTTTTACGTGTACATCTTCCCTCGTTAATATAAACGGAAAATCAAGAACATCATTTGTATTGGAAACAACATTGTCATATGTCTTTTCTTGGAACTAAATAATACGAAACCTCGCTCTATGATTTGAAGGTAAAATCCTGAAATATGGTAAAATAGTGACTTTTTCACGTTAATCATGTAGTTTGATATTACGCAAATATATTAATTTTTACCAATATTTCGATACTATTTCATATAGTATCACGATATGTGATTTGGCCTTCAAATCTCAGAATTTCGCATAATATTGCATTTTAAGCAAGTTTTCTTGCATTTTGTTTAGTACGAAAAATCATCGAATTTAGCAATATTTTGACGTTTATCATCCCCTTTTCCTTTAATTGATTTAAACTAAATATCATCGAATTAGGCAATATTTTGCCGTTTTTCCACGTTTTTGTGAATTTTTAGTCTATGGGTATTAATTCATGATATATACGATAAAAATGATGCATACACATAATTGATTAGATAATAACCTAAAATACTTCATTTTAATCAACTATTCGTTTCTCGTTAAAATACTGAGTAAGATATTGAAAAAGGGAGAAGTTCTGTTTTTATTGCATATATCGACGTTTCAGCCGGAATAGAGCGGTTTTACGTGTACATCTTCCATCGGTAATATAAACGGAAAATCAGGAACATTTTAGTTAATTCTAATGAAAACACATTGATTTTTATCATTTGTATTGGAAACAACATTGTCATATGTCTTTTCTTGGATCTAAATAATACGAAACCTCGCTCTATGATTTGAAGTTAAAATCCTCAAATATGGTTAAATAGTGACTTTTTTCACGTTTTTCATGTAGTTTGATATTACGTAAATATATTCATTTTTACCAATATTTCGATACTATTTCATGTAGTATCACGATATGTGATTTGGCCTTCAAATCTCAGAATTTCGCATAATATTGCATTTTAAGCAAGTTTTCTTGCATTTTGTTTCGTACGAAAAATCATTGAATTTAGCAATATTTTGACGTTTATCATCTCCTTTTCCTTCATGTGATTTAAACAAAATATCATCGAATTAGGCAATATTGTGCCGTTTTCCACGTTTTTGTGAATTTTCCGTCCATGGGTATTAATTCATATATATACGATAAAAATGATGCAAACACATAATTGATTAGATAATAACCTTAAATACTTCATTTTCAATCATCTATTTGTTTCTCGTTAAAATACTGAGTAAGATATTGAAAAGGGGAGAAGTTCGGTTTTTATTGCATATATAGACGTTTCAGCCTGATTAGAGCGGTTTTACGTGTACATCTTCCCTCGTTAATATAAACGGAAAATCAAGAACATTATAGTTAATTCTAATGAAAACACATTGTTTTTTATCATTTGTATTGGAAACAACATTGTCATATGTATTTTCTTGGAACTAAATAATACGAAACCTCGCTCTATGATTTGAAGGTAAAATCCTCAAATATGGTAAAATAGTGAATTTTCCACGTTATTCATGTAGTTTGATATTACGCACATATAATCATTTTTACCAATATTTCGATACTATTTCATGTAGTATCACGATAGGTGATTTGGCCTTCAAATCTCAGAATTTCGCATAATATTGCATTTTAAGCAAGTTTTCTTGCATTTTGTTTCGTACGAAAAATCATCGAATTTACCTATATTTTGACGTTTATCATCCCCTTTTCCTTCATGTGATTTAAATAAAATATCATCGAATTAGGCAATATTTTGCCGTTTTCCACGTTTTTGTGAATTTTCCGTCCATGGGTATTAATTCATATATATACGATAAAAATGATGCAAACACATAATTGATTAAATAATTACCCTAAATACTTCATTTTCAATCTATTTAAAAATATATTTTTCATATATTTCATATATTTTCATATACTTGTTTCTCGTTAAAATACTGATTAAGATATTGAAAAGGGGAGAAGTTCGGTTTTTATTGCATATATCGATGTTTCAGCCGGATTAGAGCGGTTTTACGTGTACATCTTCCCTCGTTAATATAAACAGAAAATCAAGAACATTATAGTTAATTCTAATGAAAACACATTGTTTTTTATCATTTGTATTAGAAACAACATTGTCATATGTCTTTTCTTGGAATTAATAATACGAAACCTCACTCTATGATATGAAGGTAAAATCCTCAAATATGGTAAAATAGTGACTTTTTCACGTTAATCATGTAGTTTGATATTACGCAAATATATTCATTTTTACCAATATTTCGATACTATTTCATTTAGTATCACGATATGTGATTTGGCCTTCAAATCTCAGAATTTCGCATAATATTGCATTTTAAGCAAGTTTTCTTGCATTTTGTTTCGTTCGAAAAATTATCGAATTTAGCAATATTTTGACGTTTATCATCCCCTTTTCCTTTATTTGATTTAAACAAAATATCATCGAATTAGGCAATATTTTGCCGTTTTTCCACGTTTTTGTGAATTTTCAGTCTATGGGTATTAATTCATTATATATACGATAAAAATGATGCAAACACATAATTGATTAGATAATAACCTAAAATACTTCATTTTCAATCAACTATTATCTCGTTAAAATACTGAGTAAGATATTGAAAAGGGGAGAAGTTCTGTTTTTATTGCATATATCGACGTTTCAGCCGGAATAGAGCGATTTTACATGTACATCTTCCATCGGTAATATAAACGGAAAATCAGGAACATTTTAGTTAATTCTAATGAAAACACATTGTTTTTTATCATTTGTATTGGAAACAACATTGTCATATGTCTTTTCTTGGAACTAAATAATACGAAACCTCGCTCTATGATTTGAAGTTAAAATCCTCAAATATGGTTAAATAGTGACTTTTTTCACGTTTTTCATGTAGTTTGATATTACGTAAATATATTCATTTATACCAATATTTCGATACTATTTCATGTAGTATCACGATATGTGATTTGGCCTTCAAATCTCAGAATTTCGCATAATATTGCATTTTAAGCATGTTTTCTTGCATTTTGTTTAGTACGAAAAATCATCGAATTTAACAATATTTTGACGTTTATCATCCCCTTTTCCTTTATTTGATTTAAACAAAATATCATCGAATTAGGCAATATTTTGCCTTTTTTCCACGTTTTTGTGAATTTTCAGTCTATGGGTATTAATTCATTATATATTCGATAAAAATGATGCAAACACATAATTGATTAGATAATAACCTAAAATACTTCATTTTAATCAACTATTTGTTTCTCGTTAAAATACTGAGTAAGATATTGAAAAAGGGAGAAGTTCTGTTTTTATTGCATATATCGACGTTTCAGCCGGAATAGAGCGGTTTTACGTGTACATCTTCCATCGGTAATATAAACGGAAAATCAGGAACATTTTAGTTAATTCTAATGAAAACACATTGATTTTTATCATTTGTATTGGAAACAACATTGTCATATGTCTTTTCTTGGATCTAAATAATACGAAACCTCGCTCTGATTTGAAGTTAAAATACTCAAATATGGTTAAAAAATGACTTTTTTCACGTTTTTCATGTAGTTTGATATTACGTAAATATATTCATTTTTACCAATATTTCGATACTATTTCATGTAGTATCACGATATGTGATTTGGCCTTCAAATCTCAGAATTTCGCATAATATTGCATTTTAAGCAAGTTTTCTTGCATTTTGTTTCGTACGAAAAATCATCGAATTTAGCAATATTTTGACGTTTATCATCTCCTTTTCCTTCATGTGATTTAAACAAAATATCATCGAATTAGGCAATATTTTGCCGTTATTCCACGTTTTTGTGAATTTTCCGTCCATGGATATTAATTCATATATATACGATAAAAATGATGCAAACACATAATTGATTAGATAATAACCTTAAATACTTCATTTTCAATCTATTTGAAAATATATTTTTCATATATTTCATATATTTTCATATATTTGTTTCTCGTTAAAATACTGATTAAGATATTGAAAAGGGGAGAAGTTCGGTTTTTATTGCATATATCGACGTTTCAGCCGGATTAGAGCGGTTTTACGTGTACATCTTCCCTCGTTAATATAAACGGAAAATCAAGAACATCATTTGTATTGGAAACAACATTGTCATATGTCTTTTCTTGGAACTAAATAATACGAAACCTCGCTCTATGATTTGTAGGTAAAATCCTGAAATATGGTAAAATAGTGACTTTTTCACGTTAATCATGTAGTTTGATATTACGCAAATATATTCATTTTTACCAATATTTCGATACTATTTCATATAGTATCACGAAATGTGATTTGGCCTTCAAATCTCAGAATTTCGCATAATATTGCATTTTAAGCAAGTTTTCTTGCATTTTGTTTAGTACGAAAAATCATCGAATTTAGCAATATTTTGACGTTTATCATCCCCTTTTCCTTTATTTGATTTAAACAAAATATCATCGAATTAGGCAATATTTTGCCTTTTTTCCACGTTTTTGTGAATTTTCAGTCTATGGGTATTAATTCATTATATATACGATAAAAATGATGCAAACACATAATTGATTAGATAATAACCTAAAATACTTCATTTTCAATCAACTATTTGTTTCTCTTTTAAATACTGAGTAAGATATTTAAAAGGGGAGAAGTTCTGTTTCTATTGCATATATCGACTTTTCAGCCGGAATAGAGCGGTTTTACGTGTACATCTTCCATCGGTAATATAAACGGAAAATCAGGAACATTTTAGTTAATTCTAATGAAAACACATTGATTTTTATCATTTGTATTGGAAACAACATTGTCATATGTCTTTTCTTGGATCTAAATAATACGAAACCTCGCTCTATGATTTAAAGTTAAAATACTCAAATATGGTTAAATAGTGACTTTTTTCACGTTTTTCATGTAGTTTGATATTACGTAAATATATTCATTTTTACCAGTATTTCGATACTATTTCATGTAGTATCACGATATGTGATTTGGCCTTCAAATCTCAGAATTTCGCATAATATTGCATTTAAGCAAGTTCTCTTGCATTTTGTTTCGTACGAAAAATCATCGAATTTAGCAATATTTTGACGTTTATCATCTCCTTTTCCTTCATGTAATTTAAACAAAATATCATCGAATTAGGCAATATTTTGCCGTTATTCCACGTTTTTGTGAATTTTCCGTCCATGGGTATTAATTCATATATATACGATAAAAATGATGCAAACACATAATTGATTAGATAATAACCTTAAATACTTCATTTTCAATCTATTTGAAAATATATTTTTCATATATTTCATATATTTTCATATATTTGTTTCTCGTTAAAATACTGATTAAGATATTGAAAGGGGGAGAAGTTCGGTTTTTATTGCATATATCGACGTTTCAGCCGGATTAGAGCGGTTTTACGTATACATCTTCCCTCGTTAATATAAACGGAAAATCAAGATCATCATTTGTATTGGAAACAACATTGTCATATGTCTATTCTTGGAACTAAATAATACGAAACCTCGCTCTATGATTTGAAGGTAAAATCCTGAAATATGGTAAAATAGTGACTTTTTCACGTTAATCATGTAGTTTGATATTACGCAAATATATTCATTTTTACCAATATTTCGATACTATTTCATATAGTATCACGATATGTGATTTGGCCTTCAAATCTCAGAATTTCGCATAATATTGCATTTTAAGCAAGTTTTCTTGCATTTTGTTTAGTACGAAAAATCATCGAATTTAGCAATATTTTGACGTTTATCATCCCCTTTTCCTTTATTTGATTTAAACAAAATATCATCGAATTAGGCAATATTTTGCCGTTTTTCTACGTTTTTGTGAATTTTCAGTCTATAGGTATTAATTCATTATATATACGATAAAAATGAAGCAAACACATAATTGATTAGATAATAACCTAAAATACTTCATTTTCAATCAACTATTTGTTTCTCGTTAAAATACTGAGTAAGATATTGAAAAGGGGAGAAGTTCTGTTTCTATTGCATATATCGAATTTTCAGCCGGAATAGAGCGGTTTTACGTGTACATCTTCCATCGTTAATATAAACGGAAAATCAGGAACATTTTAGTTAATTCTAATGAAAACACATTGATTTTTATCATTTGTATTGGAAACAACATTGTCATATGTCTTTTCTTGGATCTAAATAATACGAAACCTCGCTCTATGATTTAAAGTTAAAATCCTCAAATATGGCTAAATAGTGACTTTTTTCACGTTTTTCATGTAGTTTGATATTACGTAAATATATTCATTTTTACCAATATTTCGATACTATTTCATGTAGTATCACGATATGTGATTTGGCCTTCAAATCTCAGAATTTCGCTTAATATTGCATTTTAAGCAAGTTTTCTTGCATTTAGTTTCGTACGAAAAATCATCGAATTTAGCAATATTTTGACGTTTATCATCTCCTTTTCCTTCATGTGATTTAAACAAAATATCATCGAATTAGGCAATATTTTGCCGTTATTCCACGTTTTTGTGAATTTTCCGTCCATGGGTATTAATTCATATATATACGATAAAAATGATGCAAACAAATAATTGATTAGATAATAACCTTCAATACTTCATTTTCAATCTATTTGAAAATATATTTTTCATATATTTCATATATTTTCATATATTTGTTTCTCGTTAAAATACTGATTAAGATATTGAAAAGGGGAGAAGTTCGGTTTTTATTGCATATATCGACGTTTCAGCCGGATTAGAGCGGTTTTACGTGTACATCTTCCCTCGTTAATATAAACGGAAAATCAAGAACATCATTTGTATTGGAAACAACATTGTCATATGTCTTTTCTTGGAACTAAATAATACGAAACCTCGCTCTATGATTTGAAGGTAAAATCCTGAAATATGGTAAAATAGTGACTTTTTCACGTTAATCATGTAGTTTGATATTACGCAAATATATTCATTTTTACCAATATTTCGATACTATTTCATATAGTATCACGATATGTGATTTGGCCTTCAAATCTCAGAATTTCGCATAATATTGCATTTTAAGCAAGTTTTCTTGCATTTTGTTTAGTACGAAAAATCATCGAATTTAGCAATATTTTGACGTTTATCATCCCCTTTTCCTTTATTTGATTTAAACAAAATATCATCGAATTAGGCAATATTTTGCCGTTTTTCTACGTTTTTTTGAATTTTCAGTCTATGGGTATTAATTCATTATATATACGATAAAAATGATGCAAACACATAATTGATTAGATAATAACCTAAAATACTTCATTTTCAATCAACTATTTGTTTCTCGTTAAAATACTGAGTAAGATATTGAAAAGGGGAGAATTTCTGTTTCTATTGCATATATCGAATTTTCAGCCGGAATAGAGCGGTTTTACGTGTACATCTTCCATCGTTAATATAAACGGAAAATCAGGAACATTTTAGTTAATTCTAATGAAAACACATTGATTTTTATCATTTGTATTGGAAACAACATTGTCATATGTCTTTTCTTGGATCTAAATAATACGAAACCTCGCTCTATGATTTAAAGTTAAAATCCTCAAATATGGCTAAATAGTGACTTTTTTCACGTTTTTCATGTAGTTTGATATTACGTAAATATATTCATTTTTACCAATATTTCGATACTATTTCATGTAGTATCACGATATGTGATTTGGCCTTCAAATCTCAGAATTTCGCTTAATATTGCATTTTAAGCAAGTTTTCTTGCATTTAGTTTCGTACGAAAAATCATCGAATTTAGCAATATTTTGACGTTTATCATCTCCTTTTCCTTCATGTGATTTAAACAAAATATCATCGAATTAGGCAATATTTTGCCGTTATTCCACGTTTTTGTGAATTTTCCGTCCATGGGTATTAATTCATATATATACGATAAAAATGATGCAAACAAATAATTGATTAGATAATAACCTTCAATACTTCATTTTCAATCTATTTGAAAATATATTTTTCATATATTTCATATATTTTCATATATTTGTTTCTCGTTAAAATACTGATTAAGATATTGAAAAGGGGAGAAGTTCGGTTTTTATTGCATATATCGACGTTTCAGCCGGATTAGAGCGGTTTTACGTGTACATCTTCCCTCGTTAATATAAACGGAAAATCAAGAACATCATTTGTATTGGAAACAACATTGTCATATGTCTTTTCTTGGAACTAAATAATACGAAACCTCGCTCTATGATTTGAAGGTAAAATCCTGAAATATGGTAAAATAGTGACTTTTTCACGTTAATCATGTAGTTTGATATTACGCAAATATATTCATTTTTACCAATATTTCGATACTATTTCATATAGTATCACGATATGTGATTTGGCCTTCAAATCTCAGAATTTCGCATAATATTGCATTTTAAGCAAGTTTTCTTGCATTTTGTTTAGTACGAAAAATCATCGAATTTAGCAATATTTTGACGTTTATCATCCCCTTTTCCTTTATTTGATTTAAACAAAATATCATCGAATTAGGCAATATTTTGCCGTTTTTCTACGTTTTTTTGAATTTTCAGTCTATGGGTATTAATTCATTATATATACGATAAAAATGATGCAAACACATAATTGATTAGATAATAACCTAAAATACTTCATTTTCAATCAACTATTTGTTTCTCGTTAAAATACTGAGTAAGATATTGAAAAGGGGAGAATTTCTGTTTCTATTGCATATATCGAATTTTCAGCCGGAATAGAGCGGTTTTACGTGTACATCTTCCATCGTTAATATAAACGGAAAATCAGGAACATTTTAGGTAATTCTAATGAAAACACATTGATTTTTATCATTTGTATTGGAAACAACATTGTCATATGTCTTTTCTTGGATCTAAATAATACGAAACCTCGCTCTATGATTTAAAGTTAAAATCCTCAAATATGGCTAAATAGTGACTTTTTTCACGTTTTTCATGTAGTTTGATATTACGTAAATATATTCATTTTTACCAATATTTCGATACTATTTCATGTAGTATCACGATATGTGATTTGGCCTTCAAATCTCAGAATTTCGCTTAATATTGCATTTTAAGCAAGTTTTCTTGCATTTTGTTTCGTACGAAAAATCATCGAATTTAGCAATATTTTGACGTTTATCATCCCCTTTTCCTTTGTTTGATTTAAACAAAATATCATCGAATTAGGCAATATTTTGCCATTTTTCCACGTTTTTGTGAATTTTCAGTCCATGGGTATTAATTCATATATATACGATAAAAATGATGCAAACACATAATTGATTAGATAATAACCTAAATACTTCATTTTCAATCATCTATTTGTTTCTCGTTAAAATACTGAGTAAGATATTGAAAGGGGGAGAAGTTCGGTTTTTATTGCATATATCGACGTTTCAGCCTGATTAGAGCGGTTTTAGGTGTACATCTTCCCTCGTTAATATAAACGGAAAATCAAGAACATTATAGTTAATTCTAATGAAAACACATTGTTTTTTATCATTTGTATTGGAAACAACATTGTCATATGTCTTTTCTTGGAACTAAATAATACGAAACCTCGCTCTATGATTTGAAAGTAAAATCCTCAAATATGGTAAAATAGTGACTTTTCCACGTTAATCATGTAGCTTGATATTACGCACATATATTCATTTTTACCAATATTTCGATACTATTTCATGTAGTATCACGATAGGTGATTTGGCCTTCAAATCTCAGAATTTCGCATAATATTGCATTTTAAGCAAGTTTTCTTGCATTTTGTTTCGTACGAAAAATCATCGAATTTACCAATATTTTGACGGTTATCATCCCCTTTTCCTTCAAGTGATTTAAATAAAATATCATCGAATTAGGCAATATTTTGCCGTTTTCCACGTTTTTGTGAATTTTCAGTCCATGGGTATTAATTCATATATATACGATAAAAATGATGCAAACACATAATTTATTAGATAATAACCTTAAATACTTCATTTTCAATCATCTATTTGTTTCTCGTTAAAATACTGAGTAAGATATTGAAAAGGGGAGAAGTTCGGTTTTTATTGCATATATCGACGTTTCAGCCGGATTAGAGCGGTTTTACGTGTACATCTTCCATCGGTAATATAAACGGAAAATCAGGAACATTTTAGTTAATTCTAATGAAAACACATTGATTTTTATCATTTGTATTGGAAACAACATTGTCATATGTCTTTTCTTGGATCTAAATAATACGAAACCTCGCTCTATGATTTGAAGTTAAAATCCTCAAATATGGTTAAATAGTGACTTGTTTCACGTTTTTCATGTAGTTTGATATTACGTAAATATATTCATTTATACCAATATTTCGATACTATTTCATGTAGTATCACGATATGTGATTTGGCCTTCAAATCTCAGAATTTCGCATAATATTGCATTTTAAGCAAGTTTTCTTGCATTTTGTTTAGTACGAAAAATCATCGAATTTAGCAATATTTTGACGTTTATCATCCCCCTTTTCCTTTATTTGATTTAAACAAAATATCATCGAATTAGGCAATATTTTGCCGTTTTTCCACGTTTTTGTTAATTTTCAGTCTATGGGTATTAATTCATTATATATACGATAAAAATGATGCAAACACATAATTGATTAGATAATAACCCTAAATACTTCATTTTCAATCATCTATTTGTTTGTCGTTAAAATACTGAGTAAGATATTGAAAAGGGGAGAAGTTCGGTTTTTATTGCATATATCGACGTTTCAGCCGGATTAGAGCGGTTTTACGTGTACATCTTCCCTCGTTAATATAAACGGAAAATCAAGAACATTAAAGATAATTCTAATGAAAACACATTGTTTTTTACCATTTGTATTGGAAACAACATTGTCATATGTCTTTTCTTGGAACTAAATAATACGAAACCTCGCTCTATGATTTGAAGGTAAAATCCTCAAATATGGTAAAATTGTGACTTTTTCACGTTAATCATGTAGTTTGATATTACGCAAATATATTCATTTTTACCAATATTTCGATACTATTTCATGTAGTATCACGATAGGTGATTTGGCCTTCAAATCTCAGAATTTCGCATAATATTGCATTTTAAGCAAGTTTTCTTGCATTTTGTTTCGTACGAAAAATCATCGAATTTACCAATATTTTGACGTTTATCATCCCCTTTTCCTTCATGTGATTTAAATAAAATATCATCGAATTAGGCAATATTTTGCCGTTTTCCACGTTTTTGTGAATTTTCAGTCCATGGGTATTAATTCCTATATATACGATAAAAATGATGCAAACACATAATTTATTAGATAATAACCTTAAATACTTCATTTTCAATCAACTATTTGTTTCTCGTTAAAATACTGAGTAAGATATTGAAAAGGGGAGAAGTTCTGTTTTTATTGCATATATCGACGTTTCAGCAGGAATAGAGCGGTTTTACGTGTACATCTTCCATCGGTAATATAAACGGAAAATCAGGAACATTTTAGTTAATTCTATTGAAAACACATTGATTTTTATCATTTGTATTGGAAACAACATTGTCATATGTCTTTTCTTGGAACTAAATAATAGGAAACCTCGCTCTATGATTTGAAGGTAAAATCCTCAAATATGGTAAAATATTGACTTTTTCACGTTAATCATGTAGTTTGATATTATGCAAATATATTCATTTTTACCAATATTTCGATACATTTTCATGTAGTATCACGATATGTGATTTGGCCTTCAAATCTCAGAATTTCGCATAATATTGCATTTTAAGCAAGTTTTCTTGCATTTTGTTTAGTACGAAAAATCATCGAATTTAGCAATATTTTGACATTTATCATCCCCTTTTCCTTTAATTGATTTAAACTAAATATCATCGAATTAGGCAATATTTTGCCGTTTTTCCACGTTTTTGTGAATTTTTAGTCTACGGGTATTAATTCATGATATATACGATAAAAATGATGCATACACATAATTGATTAGATAATAACCTAAAATACTTCATTTTAATCAACTATTTGTTTATCGTTAAAATACTGAGTAAGATATTGAAAAAGGGAGAAGTTCTGTTTTTATTGCATATATCGACGTTTCAGCCGGAATAGAGCGGTTTTACGTGTACATCTTCCATCGGTAATATAAACGGAAAATCAGGAACATTTTAGTTAATTCTAATGAAAACACATTGATTTTTATCATTTGTATTGGAAACAACATTGTCATATGTCTTTTCTTGGATCTAAATAATACGAAACCTTGCTCTATGATTTGAAGTTAAAATCCTCAAATATGGTTAAATAGTGACTTTTTTCACGTTTTTCATGTAGTTTGATATTACGTAAATATATTCATTTTTACCAATATTTCGATACTATTTCATGTAGTATCACGATATGTGATTTGGCCTTCAAATCTCAGAATTTCGCATAATATTGCATTTTAAGCAAGTTTTCTTGCATTTTGTTTCGTACGAAAAATCATTGAATTTAGCAATATTTTGACGTTTATCATCTCCTTTTCCTTCATGTGATTTAAACAAAATATCATCGAATTAGGCAATATTGTGCCGTTTTCCACGTTTTTGTGAATTTTCCGTCCATGGGTATTAATTCATATATATACGATAAAAATGATGCAAACACATAATTGATTAGATAATAACCTTAAATACTTCATTTTCAATCATCTATTTGTTTCTCGTTAAAATACTGAGTAAGATATTGAAAAGGGGAGAAGTTCGGTTTTTATTGCATATATAGACGTTTCAGCCTGATTAGAGCGGTTTTACGTGTACATCTTCCCTCGTTAATATAAACGGAAAATCAAGAACATTATAGTTAATTCTAATGAAAACACATTGTTTTTTATCATTTGTATTGGAAACAACATTGTCATATGTCTTTTCTTGGAACTAAATAATACGAAACCTCGCTCTATGATTTGAAGGTAAAATCCTCAAATATGGTAAAATAGTGACTTTTCCACGTTATTCATGTAGTTTGATATTACGCACATATAATCATTTTTACCAATATTTCGATACTATTTCATGTAGTATCACGATAGGTGATTTGGCCTTCAAATCTCAGAATTTCGCATAATATTGCATTTTAAGCAAGTTTTTTTGCATTTTGTTTCGTACGAAAAATCATCGAATTTACCTATATTTTGACGTTTATCATCCCATTTTCCTTCATGTGATTTAAATAAAATATCATCGAATTAGGCAATATTTTGCCGTTTTCCACGTTTTTGTGAATTTTCCGTCCATGGGTATTAATTCATATATATACGATAAAAATGATGCAAACACATAATTGATTAAATAATTACCCTAAATACTTCATTTTCAATCTATTTAAAAATATATTTTTCATATATTTCATATATTTTCATATACTTGTTTCTCGTTAAAATACTGATTAAGATATTGAAAAGGGGAGAAGTTCGGTTTTTATTGCATATATCGATGTTTCAGCCGGATTAGAGCGGTTTTACGTGTACATCTTCCCTCGTTAATATAAACGGAAAATCAAGAACATTATAGTTAATTCTAATGAAAACACATTGTTTTTTATCATTTGTATTAGAAACAACATTGTCATATGTCTTTTCTTGGAATTAATAATACGAAACCTCACTCTATGATATGAAGGTAAAATCCTCAAATATGGTAAAATAGTGACTTTTTCACGTTAATCATGTAGTTTGATATTACGCAAATATATTCATTTTTACCAATATTTCGATACTATTTCATGTAGTATCACGATATGTGATTTGGCCTTCAAATCTCAGAATTTCGCATAATATTGCATTTTAAGCAAGTTTTCTTGCATTTTGTTTCGTTCGAAAAATTATCGAATTTAGCAATATTTTGACGTTTATCATCCCCTTTTCCTTTATTTGATTTAAACAAAATATCATCGAATTAGGCAATATTTTGCCGTTTTTCCACGTTTTTGTGAATTTTCAGTCTATGGGTATTAATTCATTATATATACGATAAAAATGATGCAAACACATAATTGATTAGATAATAACCTAAAATACTTCATTTTCAATCAACTATTATCTCGTTAAAATACTGAGTAAGATATTGAAAAGGGGAGAAGTTCTGTTTTTATTGCATATATCGACGTTTCAGCCGGAATAGAGCGATTTTACGTGTACATCTTCCATCGGTAATATAAACGGAAAATCAGGAACATTTTAGTTAATTCTAATGAAAACACATTGATTTTTATCATTTGTATTGGATACAACATTGTCATATGTCTTTTCTTGGATCTAAATAATACGAAACCTCGCTCTATGATTTGAAGTTAAAATCCTCAAATATGGTTAATTAGTGACTTTTTTCACGTTTTAATGTAGTTTTATATTACGTAAATATTCATAGAGCGAGATATTAATTTTTACCAATATTTCGATACTATTTCATGTAGTATCACGATATGTGATTTGGCCTTCAAATCTCAGAATTTCGCATAATATTGCATTTTAAGCAAGTTTTCTTGCATTTTGTTTCGTACGAAAAATCATCAAATTTAGCAATATTTTGACGTTTATCATCTCCTTTTCCTTCATGTGATTTAAACAAAATATCATCGAGTTAGGCAATATTTTGCCGTTTTCCACGTTTTTGTGAATTTTCAGTCCATGGGTATTAATTCATATATATACGATAAAAATGATGCAAACACATAATTGATTAGATAATAACCTAAAATACTTCATTTTCAATCAACTATTATCTCGTTAAAATACTGAGTAAGATATTGAAAAGGGGAGAAGTTCTGTTTTTATTGCATATATCGACGTTTCAGCCGGAATAGAGCGATTTTACGTGTACATCTTCCATCGGTAATATAAACGGAAAATCAGGAACATTTTAGTTAATTCTAATGAAAACACATTGATTTTTATCATTTGTATTGGATACAACATTGTCATATGTCTTTTCTTGGATCTAAATAATACGAAACCTCGCTCTATGATTTGAAGTTAAAATCCTCAAATATGGTTAATTAGTGACTTTTTTCACGTTTTAATGTAGTTTTATATTACGTAAATATTCATAGAGCGAGATATTAATTTTTACCAATATTTCGATACTATTTCATGTAGTATCACGATATGTGATTTGGCCTTCAAATCTCAGAATTTCGCATAATATTGCATTTTAAGCAAGTTTTCTTGCATTTTGTTTCGTACGAAAAATCATCAAATTTAGCAATATTTTGACGTTTATCATCTCCTTTTCCTTCATGTGATTTAAACAAAATATCATTGAAGTAGGCAATATTTTGCCGTTTTCCACGTTTTTGTGAATTTTCAGTCCATGGGTATTATTTCATATATATACGATAAAAATGATGCAAACACATAATTGATTAGATAATAACCTTAAATACTTCATTTTCAATCATCTATTTGTTTCTCGTTAAAATACTGAGTAAGATATTGAAAAGGGGAGAAGTTCTGTTTTTATTGCATATATCGACGTTTCAGCCGGAATAGAGCGATTTTACGTGTACATCTTCCATCGGTAATATAAACGGAAAATCAGGAACATTTTAGTTAATTCTAATGAAAACACATTTTTTCTTATCATTTGTATTGGAAACAACATTGTCATATGTCTTTTCTTGGAACTAAATAATACGAAACCTCGCTCTATGATTTGAAGGTAAAATCCTCAAATATGGTAAAATAGTGACTTTTCCACGTTATTCATGTAGTTTGATATTACGCACATATAATCATTTTTATCCAATATTTCGATACTATTTCATGTAGTATCACGATAGGTGATTTGGCCTTCAAATCTCAGAATTTCGCATAATATTGCATTTTAAGCAAGTTTTCTTGCATTTTGTTTCGTACGAAAAATCATCGAATTTACCAATATTTTGACGTTTATCATCCCCTTTTCCTTCATGTGATTTAAATAAAATATCATCGAATTAGGCAATATTTTGCCGTTTTCCACGTTTTTGTGAATTTTCAGTCCATGGGTATTAATTCCTATATATACGATAAAAATGATGCAAACACATAATTTATTAGATAATAACCTTAAATACTTCATTTTCAATCAACTATTTGTTTCTCGTTAAAATACTGAGTAAGATATTGAAAAGGGGAGAAGTTCTGTTTTTATTGCATATATCGACGTTTCAGCCGGAATAGAGCGGTTTTACGTGTACATCTTCCATCGGTAATATAAACGGAAAATCAGGAACATTTTAGTTAATTCTAATGAAAACACATTGATTTTTATCATTTGTATTGGAAACAACATTGTCATATGTCTTTTCTTGGAACTAAATAATAGGAAACCTCGCTCTATGATTTGAAGGTAAAATCCTCAAATATGGTAAAATATTGACTTTTTCACGTTAATCATGTAGTTTGATATTATGCAAATATATTCATTTTTACCAATATTTCGATACAATTTCATGTAGTATCACGATATGTGATTTGGCCTTCAAATCTCAGAATTTCGCATAATATTGCATTTTAAGCAAGTTTTCTTGCATTTTGTTTAGTACGAAAAATCATCGAATTTAGCAATATTTTGACGTTTATCATCCCCTTTTCCTTTAATTGATTTAAACTAAATATCATCGAATTAGGCAATATTTTGCCGTTTTTCCACGTTTTTGTGAATTTTTAGTCTATGGGTATTAATTCATGATATATACGATAAAAATGATGCATACACATAATTGATTAGATAATAACCTAAAATACTTCATTTTAATCAACTATTTGTTTCTCGTTAAAATACTGAGTAAGATATTGAAAAAGGGAGAAGTTCTGTTTTTATTGCATATATCGACGTTTCAGCCGGAATAGAGCGGTTTTACGTGTACATCTTCCATCGGTAATATAAACGGAAAATCAGGAACATTTTAGTTAATTCTAATGAAAACACATTGATTTTTATCATTTGTATTGGAAACAACATTGTCATATGTCTTTTCTTGGATCTAAATAATACGAAACCTCGCTCTATGATTTGAAGTTAAAATCCTCAAATATGGTTAAATAGGGACTTTTTTCACGTTTTTCATGTAGTTTGATATTACGTAAATATATTCATTTTTACCAATATTTCGATACTATTTCATGTAGTATCACGATATGTGATTTGGCCTTCAAATCTCAGAATTTCGCGTAATATTGCATTTTAAGCAAGTTTTCTTGCATTTTGTTTCGTACGAAAAATCATTGAATTTAGCAATATTTTGACGTTTATCATCTCCTTTTCCTTCATGTGATTTAAACAAAATATCATCGAATTAGGCAATATTGTGCCGTTTTCCACGTTTTTGTGAATTTTCCGTCCATGGGTATTAATTCATATATATACGATAAAAATGATGCAAACACATATTTGATTAGATAATAACCTTAAATACTTCATTTTCAATCATCTATTTGTTTCTCGTTAAAATACTGAGTAAGATATTGAAAAGGGGAGAAGTTCGGTTTTTATTGCATATATAGACGTTTCAGCCTGATTAGAGCGGTTTTACGTGTACATCTTCCCTCGTTAATATAAACGGAAAATCAAGAACATTATAGTTAATTCTAATGAAAACACATTGTTTTTTATCATTTGTATTGGAAACAACATTGTCATATGTCTTTTCTTGGAACTAAATAATACGAAACCTCGCTCTATGATTTGAAGGTAAAATCCTCAAATATGGTAAAATAGTGACTTTTCCACGTTATTCATGTAGTTTGATATTACGCACATATAATCATTTTTACCAATATTTCGATACTATTTCATGTAGTATCACGATAGGTGATTTGGCCTTCAAATCTCAGAATTTCGCATAATATTGCATTTTAAGCAAGTTTTCTTGCATTTTGTTTCGTACGAAAAATCATCGAATTTACCTATATTTTGACGTTTATCATCCCCTTTTCCTTCATGTGATTTAAATAAAATATCATCGAATTAGGCAATATTTTGCCGTTTTCCACGTTTTTGTGAATTTTCCGTCCATGGGTATTAATTCATATATATACAATAAAAATGATGCAAACACATAATTGATTAAATAATTACCCTAAATACTTCATTTTCAATCTATTTAAAAATATATTTTTCATATATTTCATATATTTTCATATACTTGTTTCTCGTTAAAATACTGATTAAGATATTGAAAAGGGGAGAAGTTCGGTTTTTATTGCATATATCGATGTTTCAGCCGGATTAGAGCGGTTTTACGTGTACATCTTCCCTCGTTAATATAAACGGAAAATCAAGAACATTATAGTTAATTCTAATGAAAACACATTGTTTTTTATCATTTGTATTAGAAACAACATTGTCATATGTCTTTTCTTGGAATTAATAATACGAAACCTCACTCTATGATATGAAGGTAAAATCCTCAAATATGGTAAAATAGTGACTTTTTCACGTTAATCATGTAGTTTGATATTACGCAAATATATTCATTTATACCAATATTTCGATACTATTTCATGTAGTATCACGATATGTGATTTGGCCTTCAAATCTCAGAATTTCGCATAATATTGCATTTTAAGCAAGTTTTCTCGCATTTTGTTTCGTTCGAAAAATTATCGAATTTAGCAATATTTTGATGTTTATCATCCCCTTTTCCTTTATTTGATTTAAACAAAATATCATCGAATTAGGCAATATTTTGCCGTTTTTCCACGTTTTTGTGAATTTTCAGTCTATGGGTATTAATTCATTATATATACGATAAAAATGATGCAAACACATAATTGATTAGATAATAACCTAAAATACTTCATTTTCAATCAACTATTATCTCGTTAAAATACTGAGTAAGATATTGAAAAGGGGAGAAGTTCTGTTTTTATTGCATATATCGACGTTTCAGCCGGAATAGAGCGATTTTACGTGTACATCTTCCATCGGTAATATAAACGGAAAATCAGGAACATTTTAGTTAATTCTAATGAAAACACATTGATTTTTATCATTTGTATTGGATACAACATTGTCATATGTCTTTTCTTGGATCTAAATAATACGAAACCTCGCTCTACGATTTGAAGTTAAAATCCTCAAATATGGTTAATTAGTGACTTTTTTCACGTTTTAATGTAGTTTTATATTACGTAAATATTCATAGAGCGAGATATCAATTTTTACCAATATTTCGATACTATTTCATGTAGTATCACGATATGTGATTTGGCCTTCAAATCTCAGAATTTCGCATAATATTGCATTTTAAGCAAGTTTTCTTGCATTTTGTTTCGTACGAAAAATCATCATATTTAGCAATATTTTGACGTTTATCATCTCCTTTTCCTTCATGTGATTTAAACAAAATATCATCGAGTTAGGCAATATTTTGCCGTTTTCCACGTTTTTGTGAATTTTCAGTCCATGGGTATTAATTCATATATATACGATAAAAATGATGCAAACACATAATTTATTAGATAATAACCTTAAATACTTCATTTTCAATCAACTATTTGTTTCTCGTTAAAATACTGAGTAAGATATTGAAAAGGGGAGAAGTTCGGTTTTAATTGCATATATCGACGTTTCAGCCAGATTAGAGCGGTTTTACGTGTACATCTTCCATCGGTAATATAAACGGAAAATCAGGAACATTTTAGTTAATTCTAATGAAAACACATTGATTTTTATCATTTGTATTGGAAACAACATTGTCATATGTCTTTTCTTGGATCTAAATAATACGAAACCTCGCTCTATGATTTGAAGTTAAAATCCTCAAATATGGTTAAATAGTGACATTTTTCACGTTTTTCATGTAGTTTGATATTACGTAAATATATTCATTTTTACCAATATTTCGATACTATTTCATGTAGTATCACGATATGTGATTTGGCCTTCAAATATCAGAATTTCGCATAATATTGCATTTTAAGCAAGTTTTCTTGCATTTTGTTTCGTACGAAAAATCATCAAATTTAGCAATATTTTGACGTTTATCATCTCCTTTTCCTTCATGTGATTTAAACAAAATATCATCGAGTTAGGCAATATTTTTCCGTTTTCCACGTTTTTGTGAATTTTCCGTCCATGGGTATTAATTCATATATATACGATAAAAATGATGCAAACACATAATTGATTAGATAATAACCTTAAATACTTCATTTTCAATCATCTATTTGTTTCTCGTTAAAATACTGAGTAAGATATTGAAAAGGGGAGAAGTTCGGTTTTTATTGCATATATCGACGTTTCAGCCTGATTAGAGCGGTTTTACGTGTACATCTTCCCTCGTTAATATAAACGGAAAATCAAGAACATTATAGATAATTCTAATGAAAACACATTGTTTTTTATCATTTGTATTGGAAACAACATTGTCATATGTCTTTTCTTGGAACTAAATAATACGAAACCTCGCTATATGATATGAAGGTAAAATCCTCAAATATGGTAAAATAGTGACTTTTTCACGTTAATCATGTAGTTTAATATTACGCAAATATATTAATTTATACCAATATTTCGATACTATTTCATGTAGTATCACGATATGTGATTTGGCCTTCAAATCTCAGAATTTCGCATAATATTGCATTTTAAGCAAGTTTTCTTGCATTTTGTTTAGTACGAAAAATCATCGAATTTAGCAATATTTTGACGTTTATCATCCCCTTTATCTTTATTTGATTTAAACAAAATATCATCGAATTAGGCAATATTTTGCCGTTTTTCCACGTTTTTGTGAATTTTCAGTCTATGGGTATTAATTCATTATATATACGATAAAAATGATGCAAACACATAATTGATTAGATAATAACCTAAAATACTTCATTTTAATCAACTATTTGTTTCTCCTTAAAATACTGAGTAAGATATTGAAAAGGGGAGAAGTTCTGTTTTTATTGCATATATCGACGTTTCAGCCGGAATAGAGCGGTTTTACGTGTACATCTTCCATCGGTAATATAAACGGAAAATCAGGAACATTTTAGTTAATTCTAATGAAAACACATTGATTTTTATCATTTGTATTGGAAACAACATTGTCATATGTCTTTTCTTGGATCTAAATAATACGAAACCTCGCTCAATGATTTGAAGTTAAAATCCTCATATATGGTTAAATAGTGAATATTTTCACGTTTTTCATGTAGTTTGATATTACGTAAATATATTCATTTTTACCAATATTTCGATACTATTTCATGTAGTATCACGATATGTGATTTGGCATTCAAATCTCAGAATTTCGCATAATATTGCATTTTAAGCAGGTTTTTTTGCATTTTGTTTCGTACGAAAAATCATCGAATTTAGCAATATTTTGACGTTTATCATCTCCTTTTCCTTCATGTGATTTAAACAAAATATCATCGAATTAGGCAATATTGTGCCGTTTTCCACGTTTTTGTGAATTTTCCGTCCATGGGTATTAATTCATATATATACGATAAAAATGATGCAAACACATAATTGATTAGATAATAACCTTAAATACTTCATTTTCAATCTATTTGAAAATATATTTTTCATATATTTCATATATTTTCATATATTTGTTTCTCGTTAAAATACTGATTAAGATATTGAAAAGGGGAGAAGTTCGGTTTTTATTGCATATATCGACGTTTCAGCCGGATTAGAGCGGTTTTACGTGTACATCTTCCATCGGTAATATAAACGAAAAATCAGGAACATTTTAGTTAATTCTAATGAAAACACATTGATTTTTATCATTTGTATTGGAAACAACATTGTCATATGTCTTTTCTTGGATCTAAATAATACGAAACCTCGCTCTATGATTTGAAGGTAAAATCCTCAAATATGGTAAAATAGAGACTTTTCCACGTTAATCATGTAGTTTGATATTACGCATATATATTCATTTTTACCAATATTTCGATACTATTTCATGTAGTATCACGATAGGTGATTTGGCCTTCAAATCTCAGAATTTCGCATAATATTGCATTTTAAGCAAATTTTCTTGCATTTTGTTTCGTTCGAAAAATCATCGAATTTAGCAATATTTTGACGTTTATCATCCCCTTTTCCTTTATTTGATTTAAAAAAAATATCATCGAATTAGGCAATATTTTGCCGTTTTTCCACGTTTTTGTGAATTTTCAGTCTATGGGTATTAATTCATTATATATACGATAAAAATGATGCAAACACATAATTGATTAGATAATAACCTAAAATACTTCATTTTCAATCAACTATTATCTCGTTAAAATACTGAGTAAGATATTGAAAAGGGGAGAAGTTCTGTTTTTATTGCATATATCGACGTTTCAGCCGGAATAGAGCGATTTTACGTGTACATCTTCCATCGGTAATATAAACGGAAAATCAGGAACATTTTAGTTAATTCTAATGAAAACACATTGATTTTTATCATTTGTATTGGATACAATATTGTCATATGTCTTTTCTTGGATCTAAATAATACGAAACCTCGCTCTATGATTTGAAGTTAAAATCCTCAAATATGGTTAATTAGTGACTTTTTTCACGTTTTAATGTAGTTTTATATTACGTAAATATTCATAGAGCGAGATATTATTTTTTACCAATATTTCGATACTATTTCATGTAGTATCACGATATGTGATTTGGCCTTCAAATCTCAGAATTTCGCATAATATTGCATTTTAAGCAAGTTTTCTTGCATTTTGTTTCGTACGAAAAATCATCAAATTTAGCAATATTTTGACGTTTATCATCTCCTTTTCCTTCATGTGATTTAAACAAAATATCATCGAGTTAGGCAATATTTTTTTACGTTTTCCACGTTTTTGTGAATTTTCCGTCCATGGGTATTAATTCATATATATACGATAAAAATGATGCAAACACATAATTGATTAGATAATAACCTTAAATACTTCATTTTCAATCATCTATTTGTTTCTCGTTAAAATACTGAGTAAGATATTGAAAAGGGGAGAAGTTCGGTTTTTATTGCATATATCGACGTTTCAGCCTGATTAGAGCGGTTTTACGTGTACATCTTCCCTCGTTAATATAAACGGAAAATCAAGAACATTATAGATAATTCTAATGAAAACACATTGTTTTTTATCATTTGTATTGGAAACAACAATGTCATATGTCTTTTCTTGGAACTAAATAATACGAAACCTCGCTCTATGATATGAAGGTAAAATCCTCATATATGGTAAAATAGTGACTTTTCCACGTTAATCATGTAGTTTGATATTACGCATATATATTCATTTTTACCAATATTTCGATACTATTTCATGTAGTATCACGATATGTGATTTGGCCTTCAAATCTCAGAATTTCGCATAATATTGCATTTTAAGCAAGTTTTCTTGCATTTTGTTTAGTACGAAAAATCATCGAATTTAGCAATATTTTGACGTTTATCATCCCCTTTTCCTTTATTTGATTTAAACAAAATATCATCGAATTAGGCAATATTTTGCCGTTTTTCCACGTTTTTGTGAATTTTCAGTCTATGGGTATTAATTCATTATATATACGATAAAAATGATGCAAACACATAATTGATTAGATAATAACCTAAAATACTTCGTTTTAATCAACTATTTGTTTCTCGTTAAAATACTGAGTAAGATATTGAAAAGGTGAGAAGTTCTGTTTTTATTGCATATATCGACGTTTCAGCCGGAATAGAGCGGTTTTACGTGTACATCTTCCATCGGTAATATAAACGGAAAATCAGGAACATTTTAGTTAATTCTAATGAAAACACATTGATTTTTATCATTTGTATTGGAAACAACATTGTCATATGTCTTTTCTTGGATCTAAATAATACGAAACCTCGCTCAATGATTTGAAGTTAAAATCCTCAAATATGGTTAAATAGTGAATTTTTTCACGTTTTTCATGTAGTTTGATATTACGTAAATATATTCATTTTTACCAATATTTCGATACTATTTCATGTAGTATCACGATATGTGATTTGGCCTTCAAATCTCAGAATTTCGCATAATATTGCATTTTAAGCAAGTTTTCTTGCATTTTGTTTCGTACGAAAAATCATCGAATTTAGCAATATTTTGACGTTTATCATCTCCTTTTCCTTCATGTGATTTAAACAAAATATCATCGAATTAGGCAATATTGTGCCGTTTTCCACGTTTTTGTGAATTTTCCGTCCATGGGTATTAATTCATATATATACGACAAAAATGATGCAAACACATAATTGATTAGATAATAACCTTAAATACTTCATTTTCAATCTATTTGAAAATATGTTTTTCATATATTTCATATATTTTCATATATTTGTTTCTCGTTAAAATACTGATTAAGATATTGAAAAGGGGAGAAGTTCGGTTTTTATTGCATATATCGACGTTTCAGCCGGATTAGAGCGGTTTTACGTGTACATCTTCCATCGGTAATATAAACGGAAAATCAGGAACATTTTAGTTAATTCTAATGAAAACACATTGATTTTTATCATTTGTATTGGAAACAACATTGTCATATGTCTTTTCTTGGATCTAAATAATACGAAACCTCGCTCTATGATTTGAAGTTAAAATCCTCAAATATGGTTAAATAGTGACTTTTTCACGTTTTTCATGTAGTTTGATATTACGTAAATATATTCATTTTTACCAATATTTCGATACTATTTCATGTAGTATCACGATATGTGATTTGGACTTCAAATCTCAGAATTTCGCATAATATTGCATTTTAAGCAAGTTTTCTTGCATTTTGTTTCGTACGAAAAATCATCGAATTTACCAATATTTTGACGTTTATCATCCCCTTTTCCTTCATGTGATCTAAATAAAATATCATCGAATTAGGCAATATTTTGCCGTTTTCCACGTTTTTGTGAATTTTCAGTCCATGGGTATTAATTCATATATATACGATAAAAATGATGCAAACACATAATTTATTAGATAATAACCTTAAATACTTCATTTTCAATCATCTATTTGTTTCTCGTTAAAATACTGAGTAAGATATTGAAAAGGGGAGAAGTTCGGTTTTTATTGCATATATCGACGTTTCAGCCGGAATAGAGCGGTTTTACGTGTACATCTTCCATCGGTAATATAAACGGAAAATCAGGAACATTTTAGTTAATTCTAATGAAAACACATTGATTTTTATCATTTGTATTGGAAACAACATTGTCATATGTCTTTTCTTGGATCTAAATAATACGAAACCTCGCTCTATGATTTGAAGGTAAAATCCTCAAATATGGTAAAATAGAGACTTTTCCACGTTAATCATGTAGTTTGATATTACGCACATATATTCATTTTTACAAATTTTTCGATACTATTTCATGTAGTATCACGATAGGTGATTTGGCCTTCAAATCTCAGAATTTCGCATAATATTGCATTTTAAGCAAATTTTCTTGCATTTTGTTTCGTTCGAAAAATCATCGAATTTAGCAATATTTTGACGTTTATCATCCCCTTTTCCTTTATTTGATTTAAACAAAATATCATCGAATTTGGCAATATTTTGCCGTTTTTCCACGTTTTTGTGAATTTTCAGTCTATGGGTATTAATTCATTATATATACGATAAAAATGATGCAAACACATAATTGATTAGATAATAACCTAAAATACTTCATTTTCAATCAACTATTATCTCGTTAAAATACTGAGTAAGATATTGAAAAGGGGAGAAGTTCTGTTTTTATTGCATATATCGACGTTTCAGCCGGAATAGAGCGATTTTACGTGTACATCTTCCATCGGTAATATAAACGGAAATTCAGGAACATTTTAGTTAATTCTAATGAAAACACATTGATTTTTATCTTTTGTATTGGATACAATATTGTCATATGTCTTTTCTTGGATCTAAATAATACGAAACCTCGCTCTATGATTTGAAGTTAAAATCCTCAAATATGGTTAATTAGAGACTTTTTTCACGTTTTAATGTAGTTTTATATTACGTAAATATTCATAGAGCGAGATATTAATTTTTACCAATATTTCGATACTATTTCATGTAGTATCACAATATGTGATTTGGCCATCAAATCTCAGAATTTCGCATAATATTGCATTTTAAGCAAGTTTTCTTGCATTTTGTTTCGTACGAAAAATCATCGAATTTAGCAATATTTTGACGTTTATCATCTCCTTTTCCTTTATTTGATTTAAACAAAATATCATCGAGTTAGGCAATATTTTTCCGTTTTCCACGTTTTTTGTGAATTTTCCGTCCATGGGTATTAATTCATATATATACGATAAAAATTATGCAAACACATAATTGATTAGATAATATCCTTAAATACTTCATTTTCAATCATCTATTTGTTTCTCGTTAAAATACAGAGTAAGATATTGAAAAGGTGAGAAGTTCGGTTTTTATTGCATATATCGACGTTTCAGCCTGATCACAGCGGTTTTACGTGTACATCTTCCCTCGTTAATATAAACGGAAAATCAAGAACATTATAGTTAATTCTAATGAAAACGCATTGTTTTTTATCATTTGTATTGGAAACATCATTGTCATATGTCTTTTCTTCGAACTAAATAATACGAAACCTCGCTCTATGATTTGAAGGTAAAATCCTCAAATATGGTAAAATAGTGACTTTTCCACGTTAATCATGTAGTTTGATATTACGCACATATGTTCATTTTTACCAATATTTCGATACTATTTCATGTAGTATAACGATAGGTGATTTGGCCTTCAAATCTCAGAATTTCGCATAATATTGCATTTTAAGCAAGTTTTCTTGCATTTTGTTTCGTACGAAAAATCATCGAATTTACCAATATTTTGACGTTTTTCATCCCCTTTTCCTTCATGTGATTTAAATAAAATATCATCGAATTAGGCAATATTGTGCCGTTTTCCACGTTTTTGTGAATTTTCCGTCCATGGGTATTAATTCATATATATACGATAAAAATGATGCAAACACATTTGTGATTAGATAATAACCTTAAATACTTCATTTTCAATCTATATGAAAATATATTTTTAATATATTTCATATATTTTCATATATTTGTTTCTCGTTAAAATACTGATTAAGATATTGAAAAGGGGAGAAGTTCGGTTTTTATTGCATATATCGACGTTTCAGCCGGATTAGAGCGGTTTTACGTGTACATCTTCCCTCGTTAATATAAACGGAAAATCAAGAACATTATAGTTAATTCTAATGAAAACACATTGATTTTTATCATTTGTATTGGAAACAACATTGTCATATGTCTTTTCTTGGATCTAAATAATACGAAACCTCGCTCTATGATTTGAAGTTAAAATCCTCAAATATGGTAAAATAGTGACTTTTTTCACGTTTTTCATGTAGTTTGATATTACGTAAATATATTCATTTTTACCAATATTTCGATACTATTTCATGTAGTATCACGATATGTGATTTGGACTTCAAATCTCAGAATTTCGCATAATATTGCATTTTAAGCAAGTTTTCTTGCATTTTGTTTCGTACGAAAAATCATCGAATTTACCAATATTTTGACGTTTATCATCCCCTTTTCCTTCATGTGATCTAAATAAAATATCATCGAATTAGGCAATATTTTGCCGTTTTCCACGTTTTTGTGAATTTTCAGTCCATGGGTATTAATTCATATATATACGATAAAAATGATGCAAACACATAATTTATTAGATAATAACCTTAAATACTTCATTTTCAATCATCTATTTGTTTCTCGTTAAAATACTGAGTAAGATATTGAAAAGGGGAGAAGTTCGGTTTTTATTGCATATATCGACGTTTCAGCCGGAATAGAGCGGTTTTACGTGTACATCTTCCATCGGTAATATAAACGGAAAATCAGGAACATTTTAGTTAATTCTAATGAAAACACATTGATTTTTATCATTTGTATTGGAAACAACATTGTCATATGTCTTTTCTTGGATCTAAATAATACGAAACCTCGCTCTATGATTTGAAGGTAAAATCCTCAAATATGGTAAAATAGAGACTTTTCCACGTTAATCATGTAGTTTGATATTACGCACATATATTCATTTTTACAAATTTTTCGATACTATTTCATGTAGTATCACGATAGGTGATTTGGCCTTCAAATCTCAGAATTTCGCATAATATTGCATTTTAAGCAAATTTTCTTGCATTTTGTTTCGTTCGAAAAATCATCGAATTTAGCAATATTTTGACGTTTATCATCCCCTTTTCCTTTATTTGATTTAAACAAAATATCATCGAATTTGGAAATATTTTGCCGTTTTTCCACGTTTTTGTGAATTTTCAGTCTATGGGTATTAATTCATTATATATACGATAAAAATGATGCAAACACATAATTGATTAGATAATAACCTAAAATACTTCATTTTCAATCAACTATTATCTCGTTAAAATACTGAGTAAGATATTGAAAAGGGGAGAAGTTCTGTTTTTATTGCATATATCGACGTTTCAGCCGGAATAGAGCGATTTTACGTGTACATCTTCCATCGGTAATATAAACGGAAATTCAGGAACATTTTAGTTAATTCTAATGAAAACACATTGATTTTTATCATTTGTATTGGATACAATATTGTCATATGTCTTTTCTTGGATCTAAATAATACGAAACCTCGCTCTATGATTTGAAGTTAAAATCCTCAAATATGGTTAATTAGAGACTTTTTTCACGTTTTAATGTAGTTTTATATTACGTAAATATTCATAGAGCGAGATATTAATTTTTACCAATATTTCGATACTATTTCATGTAGTATCACAATATGTGATTTGGCCATCAAATCTCAGAATTTCGCATAATATTGCATTTTAAGCAAGTTTTCTTGCATTTTGTTTCGTACGAAAAATCATCGAATTTAGCAATATTTTGACGTTTATCATCTCCTTTTCCTTTATTTGATTTAAACAAAATATCATCGAGTTAGGCAATATTTTTCCGTTTTCCACGTTTTTTGTGAATTTTCCGTCCATGGGTATTAATTCATATATATACGATAAAAATTATGCAAACACATAATTGATTAGATAATATCCTTAAATACTTCATTTTCAATCATCTATTTGTTTCTCGTTAAAATACAGAGTAAGATATTGAAAAGGTGAGAAGTTCGGTTTTTATTGCATATATCGACGTTTCAGCCTGATCACAGCGGTTTTACGTGTACATCTTCCCTCGTTAATATAAACGGAAAATCAAGAACATTATAGTTAATTCTAATGAAAACGCATTGTTTTTTATCATTTGTATTGGAAACATCATTGTCATATGTCTTTTCTTCGAACTAAATAATACGAAACCTCGCTCTATGATTTGAAGGTAAAATCCTCAAATATGGTAAAATAGTGACTTTTCCACGTTAATCATGTAGTTTGATATTACGCACATATGTTCATTTTTACCAATATTTCGATACTATTTCATGTAGTATAACGATAGGTGATTTGGCCTTCAAATCTCAGAATTTCGCATAATATTGCATTTTAAGCAAGTTTTCTTGCATTTTGTTTCGTACGAAAAATCATCGAATTTACCAATATTTTGACGTTTTTCATCCCCTTTTCCTTCATGTGATTTAAATAAAATATCATCGAATTAGGCAATATTGTGCCGTTTTCCACGTTTTTGTGAATTTTCCGTCCATGGGTATTAATTCATATATATACGATAAAAATGATGCAAACACATTTGTGATTAGATAATAACCTTAAATACTTCATTTTCAATCTATATGAAAATATATTTTTAATATATTTCATATATTTTCATATATTTGTTTCTCGTTAAAATACTGATTAAGATATTGAAAAGGGGAGAAGTTCGGTTTTTATTGCATATATCGACGTTTCAGCCGGATTAGAGCGGTTTTACGTGTACATCTTCCCTCGTTAATATAAACGGAAAATCAAGAACATTATAGTTAATTCTAATGAAAACACATTGATTTTTATCATTTGTATTGGAAACAACATTGTCATATGTCTTTTCTTGGATCTAAATAATACGAAACCTCGCTCTATGATTTGAAGTTAAAATCCTCAAATATGGTAAAATAGTGACTTTTTTCACGTTTTTCATGTAGTTTGATATTACGTAAATATATTCATTTTTACCAATATTTCGATACTATTTCATGTAGTATCACGATATGTGATTTGGACTTCAAATCTCAGAATTTCGCATAATATTGCATTTTAAGCAAGTTTTCTTGCATTTTGTTTCGTACGAAAAATCATCGAATTTACCAATATTTTGACGTTTATCATCCCCTTTTCCTTCATGTGATCTAAATAAAATATCATCGAATTAGGCAATATTTTGCCGTTTTCCACGTTTTTGTGAATTTTCAGTCCATGGGTATTAATTCATATATATACGATAAAAATGATGCAAACACATAATTTATTAGATAATAACCTTAAATACTTCATTTTCAATCATCTATTTGTTTCTCGTTAAAATACTGAGTAAGATATTGAAAAGGGGAGAAGTTCGGTTTTTATTGCATATATCGACGTTTCAGCCGGAATAGAGCGGTTTTACGTGTACATCTTCCATCGGTAATATAAACGGAAAATCAGGAACATTTTAGTTAATTCTAATGAAAACACATTGATTTTTATCATTTGTATTGGAAACAACATTGTCATATGTCTTTTCTTGGATCTAAATAATACGAAACCTCGCTCTATGATTTGAAGGTAAAATCCTCAAATATGGTAAAATAGAGACTTTTCCACGTTAATCATGTAGTTTGATATTACGCACATATATTCATTTTTACAAATTTTTCGATACTATTTCATGTAGTATCACGATAGGTGATTTGGCCTTCAAATCTCAGAATTTCGCATAATATTGCATTTTAAGCAAATTTTCTTGCATTTTGTTTCGTTCGAAAAATCATCGAATTTAGCAATATTTTGACGTTTATCATCCCCTTTTCCTTTATTTGATTTAAACAAAATATCATCGAATTTGGAAATATTTTGCCGTTTTTCCACGTTTTTGTGAATTTTCAGTCTATGGGTATTAATTCATTATATATACGATAAAAATGATGCAAACACATAATTGATTAGATAATAACCTAAAATACTTCATTTTCAATCAACTATTATCTCGTTAAAATACTGAGTAAGATATTGAAAAGGGGAGAAGTTCTGTTTTTATTGCATATATCGACGTTTCAGCCGGAATAGAGCGATTTTACGTGTACATCTTCCATCGGTAATATAAACGGAAATTCAGGAACATTTTAGTTAATTCTAATGAAAACACATTGATTTTTATCATTTGTATTGGATACAATATTGTCATATGTCTTTTCTTGGATCTAAATAATACGAAACCTCGCTCTATGATTTGAAGTTAAAATCCTCAAATATGGTTAATTAGAGACTTTTTTCACGTTTTAATGTAGTTTTATATTACGTAAATATTCATAGAGCGAGATATTAATTTTTACCAATATTTCGATACTATTTCATGTAGTATCACAATATGTGATTTGGCCATCAAATCTCAGAATTTCGCATAATATTGCATTTTAAGCAAGTTTTCTTGCATTTTGTTTCGTACGAAAAATCATCGAATTTAGCAATATTTTGACGTTTATCATCTCCTTTTCCTTTATTTGATTTAAACAAAATATCATCGAGTTAGGCAATATTTTTCCGTTTTCCACGTTTTTGTGAATTTTCCGTCCATGGGTATTAATTCATATATATACGATAAAAATTATGCAAACACATAATTGATTAGATAATATCCTTAAATACTTCATTTTCAATCATCTATTTGTTTCTCGTTAAAATACAGAGTAAGATATTGAAAAGGTGAGAAGTTCGGTTTTTATTGCATATATCGACGTTTCAGCCTGATCACAGCGGTTTTACGTGTACATCTTCCCTCGTTAATATAAACGGAAAATCAAGAACATTATAGTTAATTCTAATGAAAACACATTGATTTTTATCATTTGTATTGGAAACAACATTGTCATATGTCTTTTCTTGGATCTAAATAATACGAAACCTCGCTCTATGATTTGAAGTTAAAATCCTCAAATATGGTAAAATAGTGACTTTTTTCACGTTTTTCATGTAGTTTGATATTACGTAAATATATTCATTTTTACCAATATTTCGATACTATTTCATGTAGTATCACGATATGTGATTTGGACTTCAAATCTCAGAATTTCGCATAATATTGCATTTAAAGCAAGTTTTCTTGCATTTTGTTTCGTACGAAAAATCATCGAATTTACCAATATTTTGACGTTTATCATCCCCTTTTCCTTCATGTGATCTAAATAAAATATCATCGAATTAGGCAATATTTTGCCGTTTTCCACGTTTTTGTGAATTTTCAGTCCATGGGTATTAATTCATATATATACGATAAAAATGATGCAAACACATAATTTATTAGATAATAACCTTAAATACTTCATTTTCAATCATCTATTTGTTTCTCGTTAAAATACTGAGTAAGATATTGAAAAGGGGAGAAGTTCGGTTTTTATTGCATATATCGACGTTTCAGCCGGAATAGAGCGGTTTTACGTGTACATCTTCCATCGGTAATATAAACGGAAAATCAGGAACATTTTAGTTAATTCTAATGAAAACACATTGATTTTTATCATTTGTATTGGAAACAACATTGTCATATGTCTTTTCTTGGATCTAAATAATACGAAACCTCGCTCTATGATTTGAAGGTAAAATCCTCAAATATGGTAAAATAGAGACTTTTCCACGTTAATCATGTAGTTTGATATTACGCACATATATTCATTTTTACAAATTTTTCGATACTATTTCATGTAGTATCACGATAGGTGATTTGGCCTTCAAATCTCAGAATTTCGCATAATATTGCATTTTAAGCAAATTTTCTTGCATTTTGTTTCGTTCGAAAAATCATCGAATTTAGCAATATTTTGACGTTTATCATCCCCTTTTCCTTTATTTGATTTAAACAAAATATCATCGAATTTGGAAATATTTTGCCGTTTTTCCACGTTTTTGTGAATTTTCAGTCTATGGGTATTAATTCATTATATATACGATAAAAATGATGCAAACACATAATTGATTAGATAATAACCTAAAATACTTCATTTTCAATCAACTATTATCTCGTTAAAATACTGAGTAAGATATTGAAAAGGGGAGAAGTTCTGTTTTTATTGCATATATCGACGTTTCAGCCGGAATAGAGCGATTTTACGTGTACATCTTCCATCGGTAATATAAACGGAAATTCAGGAACATTTTAGTTAATTCTAATGAAAACACATTGATTTTTATCATTTGTATTGGATACAATATTGTCATATGTCTTTTCTTGGATCTAAATAATACGAAACCTCGCTCTATGATTTGAAGTTAAAATCCTCAAATATGGTTAATTAGAGACTTTTTTCACGTTTTAATGTAGTTTTATATTACGTAAATATTCATAGAGCGAGATATTAATTTTTACCAATATTTCGATACTATTTCATGTAGTATCACAATATGTGATTTGGCCATCAAATCTCAGAATTTCGCATAATATTGCATTTTAAGCAAGTTTTCTTGCATTTTGTTTCGTACGAAAAATCATCGAATTTAGCAATATTTTGACGTTTATCATCTCCTTTTCCTTTATTTGATTTAAACAAAATATCATCGAGTTAGGCAATATTTTTCCGTTTTCCACGTTTTTGTGAATTTTCCGTCCATGGGTATTAATTCATATATATACGATAAAAATTATGCAAACACATAATTGATTAGATAATATCCTTAAATACTTCATTTTCAATCATCTATTTGTTTCTCGTTAAAATACAGAGTAAGATATTGAAAAGGTGAGAAGTTCGGTTTTTATTGCATATATCGACGTTTCAGCCTGATCACAGCGGTTTTACGTGTACATCTTCCCTCGTTAATATAAACGGAAAATCAAGAACATTATAGTTAATTCTAATGAAAACGCATTGTTTTTTATCATTTGTATTGGAAACATCATTGTCATATGTCTTTTCTTCGAACTAAATAATACGAAACCTCGCTCTATGATTTGAAGGTAAAATCCTCAAATATGGTAAAATAGTGACTTTTCCACGTTAATCATGTAGTTTGATATTACGCACATATGTTCATTTTTACCAATATTTCGATACTATTTCATGTAGTATAACGATAGGTGATTTGGCCTTCAAATCTCAGAATTTCGCATAATATTGCATTTTAAGCAAGTTTTCTTGCATTTTGTTTCGTACGAAAAATCATCGAATTTACCAATATTTTGACGTTTTTCATCCCCTTTTCCTTCATGTGATTTAAATAAAATATCATCGAATTAGGCAATATTGTGCCGTTTTCCACGTTTTTGTGAATTTTCCGTCCATGGGTATTAATTCATATATATACGATAAAAATGATGCAAACACATATGTGATTAGATAATAACCTTAAATACTTCATTTTCAATCTATATGAAAATATATTTTTAATATATTTCATATATTTTCATATATTTGTTTCTCGTTAAAATACTGATTAAGATATTGAAAAGGGGAGAAGTTCGGTTTTTATTGCATATATCGACGTTTCAGCCGGATTAGAGCGGTTTTACGTGTACATCTTCCCTCGTTAATATAAACGGAAAATCAAGAACATTATAGTTAATTCTAATGAAAACACATTGATTTTTATCATTTGTATTGGAAACAACATTGTCATATGTCTTTTCTTGGATCTAAATAATACGAAACCTCGCTCTATGATTTGAAGTTAAAATCCTCAAATATGGTAAAATAGTGACTTTTTTCACGTTTTTCATGTAGTTTGATATTACGTAAATATATTCATTTTTACCAATATTTCGATACTATTTCATGTAGTATCACGATATGTGATTTGGACTTCAAATCTCAGAATTTCGCATAATATTGCATTTTAAGCAAGTTTTCTTGCATTTTGTTTCGTACGAAAAATCATCGAATTTACCAATATTTTGACGTTTATCATCCCCTTTTCCTTCATGTGATCTAAATAAAATATCATCGAATTAGGCAATATTTTGCCGTTTTCCACGTTTTTGTGAATTTTCAGTCCATGGGTATTAATTCATATATATACGATAAAAATGATGCAAACACATAATTTATTAGATAATAACCTTAAATACTTCATTTTCAATCATCTATTTGTTTCTCGTTAAAATACTGAGTAAGATATTGAAAAGGGGAGAAGTTCGGTTTTTATTGCATATATCGACGTTTCAGCCGGAATAGAGCGGTTTTACGTGTACATCTTCCATCGGTAATATAAACGGAAGATCAGGAACATTTTAGTTAATTCTAATGAAAACACATTGATTTTTATCATTTGTATTGGAAACAACATTGTCATATGTCTTTTCTTGGATCTAAATAATACGAAACCTCGCTCTATGATTTGAAGGTAAAATCCTCAAATATGGTAAAATAGAGACTTTTCCACGTTAATCATGTAGTTTGATATTACGCACATATATTCATTTTTACAAATTTTTCGATACTATTTCATGTAGTATCACGATAGGTGATTTGGCCTTCAAATCTCAGAATTTCGCATAATATTGCATTTTAAGCAAATTTTCTTGCATTTTGTTTCGTTCGAAAAATCATCGAATTTAGCAATATTTTGACGTTTATCATCCCCTTTTCCTTTATTTGATTTAAACAAAATATCATCGAATTTGGCAATATTTTGCCGTTTTTCCACGTTTTTGTGAATTTTCAGTCTATGGGTATTAATTCATTATATATACGATAAAAATGATGCAAACACATAATTGATTAGATAATAACCTAAAATACTTCATTTTCAATCAACTATTATCTCGTTAAAATACTGAGTAAGATATTGAAAAGGGGAGAAGTTCTGTTTTTATTGCATATATCGACGTTTCAGCCGGAATAGAGCGATTTTACGTGTACATCTTCCATCGGTAATATAAACGGAAATTCAGGAACATTTTAGTTAATTCTAATGAAAACACATTGATTTTTATCATTTGTATTGGATACAATATTGTCATATGTCTTTTCTTGGATCTAAATAATACGAAACCTCGCTCTATGATTTGAAGTTAAAATCCTCAAATATGGTTAATTAGAGACTTTTTTCACGTTTTAATGTAGTTTTATATTACGTAAATATTCATAGAGCGAGATATTAATTTTTACCAATATTTCGATACTATTTCATGTAGTATCACAATATGTGATTTGGCCATCAAATCTCAGAATTTCGCATAATATTGCATTTTAAGCAAGTTTTCTTGCATTTTGTTTCGTACGAAAAATCATCGAATTTAGCAATATTTTGACGTTTATCATCTCCTTTTCCTTTATTTGATTTAAACAAAATATCATCGAGTTAGGCAATATTTTTCCGTTTTCCACGTTTTTGTGAATTTTCCGTCCATGGGTATTAATTCATATATATACGATAAAAATTATGCAAACACATAATTGATTAGATAATATCCTTAAATACTTCATTTTCAATCATCTATTTGTTTCTCGTTAAAATACAGAGTAAGATATTGAAAAGGTGAGAAGTTCGGTTTTTATTGCATATATCGACGTTTCAGCCTGATCACAGCGGTTTTACGTGTACATCTTCCCTCGTTAATATAAACGGAAAATCAAGAACATTATAGTTAATTCTAATGAAAACACATTGATTTTTATCATTTGTATTGGAAACAACATTGTCATATGTCTTTTCTTGGATCTAAATAATACGAAACCTCGCTCTATGATTTGAAGTTAAAATCCTCAAATATGGTAAAATAGTGACTTTTTTCACGTTTTTCATGTAGTTTGATATTACGTAAATATATTCATTTTTACCAATATTTCGATACTATTTCATGTAGTATCACGATATGTGATTTGGACTCCAAATCTCAGAATTTCGCATAATATTGCATTTTAAGCAAGTTTTCTTGCATTTTGTTTCGTACGAAAAATCATCGAATTTACCAATATTTTGACGTTTATCATCCCCTTTTCCTTCATGTGATCTAAATAAAATATCATCGAATTAGGCAATATTTTGCCGTTTTCCACGTTTTTGTGAATTTTCAGTCCATGGGTATTAATTCATATATATACGATAAAAATGATGCAAACACATAATTTATTAGATAATAACCTTAAATACTTCATTTTCAATCATCTATTTGTTTCTCGTTAAAATACTGAGTAAGATATTGAAAAGGGGAGAAGTTCGGTTTTTATTGCATATATCGACGTTTCAGCCGGAATAGAGCGGTTTTACGTGTACATCTTCCATCGGTAATATAAACGGAAAATCAGGAACATTTTAGTTAATTCTAATGAAAACACATTGATTTTTATCATTTGTATTGGAAACAAAATTGTCATATGTCTTTTCTTGGATCTAAATAATACGAAACCTCGCTCTATGATTTGAAGGTAAAATCCTCAAATATGGTAAAATAGAGACTTTTCCACGTTAATCATGTAGTTTGATATTACGCACATATATTCATTTTTACAAATTTTTCGATACTATTTCATGTAGTATCACGATAGGTGATTTGGCCTTCAAATCTCAGAATTTCGCATAATATTGCATTTTAAGCAAATTTTCTTGCATTTTGTTTCGTTCGAAAAATCATCGAATTTAGCAATATTTTGACGTTTATCATCCCCTTTTCCTTTATTTGATTTAAACAAAATATCATCGAATTTGGCAATATTTTGCCGTTTTTCCACGTTTTTGTGAATTTTCAGTCTATGGGTATTAATTCATTATATATACGATAAAAATTATGCAAACACATAATTGATTAGATAATAACCTAAAATACTTCATTTTCAATCAACTATTATCTCGTTAAAATACTGAGTAAGATATTGAAAAGGGGAGAAGTTCTGTTTTTATTGCATATATCGACGTTTCAGCCGGAATAGAGCGATTTTACGTGTACATCTTCCATCGGTAATATAAACGGAAATTCAGGAACATTTTAGTTAATTCTAATGAAAACACATTGATTTTTATCATTTGTATTGGATACAATATTGTCATATGTCTTTTCTTGGATCTAAATAATACGAAACCTCGCTCTATGATTTGAAGTTAAAATCCTCAAATATGGTTAATTAGAGACTTTTTTCACGTTTTAATGTAGTTTTATATTACGTAAATATTCATAGAGCGAGATATTAATTTTTACCAATATTTCGATACTATTTCATGTAGTATCACAATATGTGATTTGGCCATCAAATCTCAGAATTTCGCATAATATTGCATTTTAAGCAAGTTTTCTTGCATTTTGTTTCGTACGAAAAATCATCGAATTTAGCAATATTTTGACGTTTATCATCTCCTTTTCCTTTATTTGATTTAAACAAAATATCATCGAGTTAGGCAATATTTTTCCGTTTTCCACGTTTTTGTGAATTTTCCGTCCATGGGTATTAATTCATATATATACGATAAAAATTATGCAAACACATAATTGATTAGATAATATCCTTAAATACTTCATTTTCAATCATCTATTTGTTTCTCGTTAAAATACAGAGTAAGATATTGAAAAGGTGAGAAGTTCGGTTTTTATTGCATATATCGACGTTTCAGCCTGATCACAGCGGTTTTACGTGTACATCTTCCCTCGTTAATATAAACGGAAAATCAAGAACATTATAGTTAATTCTAATGAAAACGCATTGTTTTTTATCATTTGTATTGGAAACATCATTGTCATATGTCTTTTCTTCGAACTAAATAATACGAAACCTCGCTCTATGATTTGAAGGTAAAATCCTCAAATATGGTAAAATAGTGACTTTTCCACGTTAATCATGTAGTTTGATATTACGCACATATGTTCATTTTTACCAATATTTCGATACTATTTCATGTAGTATAACGATAGGTGATTTGGCCTTCAAATCTCAGAATTTCGCATAATATTGCATTTTAAGCAAGTTTTCTTGCATTTTGTTTCGTACGAAAAATCATCGAATTTACCAATATTTTGACGTTTTTCATCCCCTTTTCCTTCATGTGATTTAAATAAAATATCATCGAATTAGGCAATATTGTGCCGTTTTCCACGTTTTTGTGAATTTTCCGTCCATGGGTATTAATTCATATATATACGATAAAAATGATGCAAACACATATGTGATTAGATAATAACCTTAAATACTTCATTTTCAATCTATATGAAAATATATTTTTAATATATTTCATATATTTTCATATATTTGTTTCTCGTTAAAATACTGATTAAGATATTGAAAAGGGGAGAAGTTCGGTTTTTATTGCATATATCGACGTTTCAGCCGGATTAGAGCGGTTTTACGTGTACATCTTCCCTCGTTAATATAAACGGAAAATCAAGAACATTATAGTTAATTCTAATGAAAACACATTGATTTTTATCATTTGTATTGGAAACAACATTGTCATATGTCTTTTCTTGGATCTAAATAATACGAAACCTCGCTCTATGATTTGAAGTTAAAATCCTCAAATATGGTAAAATAGTGACTTTTTTCACGTTTTTCATGTAGTTTGATATTACGTAAATATATTCATTTTTACCAATATTTCGATACTATTTCATGTAGTATCACGATATGTGATTTGGACTTCAAATCTCAGAATTTCGCATAATATTGCATTTTAAGCAAGTTTTCTTGCATTTTGTTTCGTACGAAAAATCATCGAATTTACCAATATTTTGACGTTTATCATCCCCTTTTCCTTCATGTGATCTAAATAAAATATCATCGAATTAGGCAATATTTTGCCGTTTTCCACGTTTTTGTGAATTTTCAGTCCATGGGTATAAATTCATATATATACGATAAAAATGATGCAAACACATAATTTATTAGATAATAACCTTAAATACTTCATTTTCAATCATCTATTTGTTTCTCGTTAAAATACTGAGTAAGATATTGAAAAGGGGAGAAGTTCGGTTTTTATTGCATATATCGACGTTTCAGCCGGAATAGAGCGGTTTTACGTGTACATCTTCCATCGGTAATATAAACGGAAAATCAGGAACATTTTAGTTAATTCTAATGAAAACACATTGATTTTTATCATTTGTATTGGAAACAACATTGTCATATGTCTTTTCTTGGATCTAAATAATACGAAACCTCGCTCTATGATTTGAAGGTAAAATCCTCAAATATGGTAAAATAGAGACTTTTCCACGTTAATCATGTAGTTTGATATTACGCACATATATTCATTTTTACAAATTTTTCGATACTATTTCATGTAGTATCACGATAGGTGATTTGGCCTTCAAATCTCAGAATTTCGCATAATATTGCATTTTAAGCAAATTTTCTTGCATTTTGTTTCGTTCGAAAAATCATCGAATTTAGCAATATTTTGACGTTTATCATCCCCTTTTCCTTTATTTGATTTAAACAAAATATCATCGAATTTGGCAATATTTTGCCGTTTTTCCACGTTTTTGTGAATTTTCAGTCTATGGGTATTAATTCATTATATATACGATAAAAATGATGCAAACACATAATTGATTAGATAATAACCTAAAATACTTCATTTTCAATCAACTATTATCTCGTTAAAATACTGAGTAAGATATTGAAAAGGGGAGAAGTTCTGTTTTTATTGCATATATCGACGTTTCAGCCGGAATAGAGCGATTTTACGTGTACATCTTCCATCGGTAATATAAACGGAAATTCAGGAACATTTTAGTTAATTCTAATGAAAACACATTGATTTTTATCATTTGTATTGGATACAATATTGTCATATGTCTTTTCTTGGATCTAAATAATACGAAACCTCGCTCTTTGATTTGAAGTTAAAATCCTCAAATATGGTTAATTAGAGACTTTTTTCACGTTTTAATGTAGTTTTATATTACGTAAATATTCATAGAGCGAGATATTAATTTTTACCAATATTTCGATACTATTTCATGTAGTATCACAATATGTGATTTGGCCATCAAATCTCAGAATTTCGCATAATATTGCATTTTAAGCAAGTTTTCTTGCATTTTGTTTCGTACGAAAAATCATCGAATTTAGCAATATTTTGACGTTTATCATCTCCTTTTCCTTTATTTGATTTAAACAAAATATCATCGAGTTAGGCAATATTTTTCCGTTTTCCACGTTTTTGTGAATTTTCCGTCCATGGGTATTAATTCATATATATACGATAAAAATTATGCAAACTCATAATTGATTAGATAATATCCTTAAATACTTCATTTTCAATCATCTATTTGTTTCTCGTTAAAATACAGAGTAAGATATTGAAAAGGTGAGAAGTTCGGTTTTTATTGCATATATCGACGTTTCAGCCTGATCACAGCGGTTTTACGTGTACATCTTCCCTCGTTAATATAAACGGAAAATCAAGAACATTATAGTTAATTCTAATGAAAACGCATTGTTTTTTATCATTTGTATTGGAAACATCATTGTCATATGTCTTTTCTTCGAACTAAATAATACGAAACCTCGCTCTATGATTTGAAGGTAAAATCCTCAAATATGGTAAAATAGTGACTTTTCCACGTTAATCATGTAGTTTGATATTACGCACATATGTTCATTTTTACCAATATTTCGATACTATTTCATATAGTATAACGATAGGTGATTTGGCCTTCAAATCTCAGAATTTCGCATAATATTGCATTTTAAGCAAGTTTTCTTGCATTTTGTTTCGTACGAAAAATCATCGAATTTACCAATATTTTGACGTTTTTCATCCCCTTTTCCTTCATGTGATTTAAATAAAATATCATCGAATTAGGCAATATTGTGCCGTTTTCCACGTTTTTGTGAATTTTCCGTCCATGGGTATTAATTCATATATATACGATAAAAATGATGCAAACACATATGTGATTAGATAATAACCTTAAATACTTCATTTTCAATCTATATGAAAATATATTTTTAATATATTTCATATATTTTCGTATATTTGTTTCTCGTTAAAATACTGATTAAGATATTGAAAAGGGGAGAAGTTCGGTTTTTATTGCATATATCGACGTTTCAGCCGGATTAGAGCGGTTTTACGTGTACATCTTCCCTCGTTAATATAAACGGAAAATCAAGAACATTATAGTTAATTCTAATGAAAACACATTGATTTTTATCATTTGTATTGGAAACAACATTGTCATATGTCTTTTCTTGGATCTAAATAATACGAAACCTCGCTCTATGATTTGAAGTTAAAATCCTCAAATATGGTTAAATAGTGACTTTTTTCACGTTTTTCATGTAGTTTGATATTACGAAAATATATTCATTTTTACCAATATTTCGATACTATTTCATGTAGTATCACGATATGTGATTTGGCCTTCAAATATCAGAATTTCGCATAATATTGCATTTTAAGCAAGTTTTCTTGCATTTTGTTTCGTACGAAAAATCATCGAATTTAGCAATATTTTGACGTTTGTCATCCCCTTTTCCTTCATGTGATTTAAACAAAATATCATTGAATTAGGCAATATTATGCCGTTTTCCACGTTTTTGTGAATTTTCCGTCCATGGGTAATAATTCATATATATACGATAAAAATGATGCAAACACATAATCGATTAAATAATAACCCTAAATACTTCATTTTTAATCTATTTAAAAATATATTTTTCATATATTTCATATATTTTCATATACTTGTTTCTCGTTAAAATACTGATTAAGATATTGAAAAGGGGAGAAGTTCGGTTTTTATTGCATATATGGATGTTTCAGCCGGATTAGAGCGGTTTTACGTGTACATCTTCCCTCGTTAATATAAACGGAAAATCAAGAACATTATAGTTAATTCTAATGAAAACACATTGTTTTTTATCATTTGTATTAGAAACAACTTTGTCATATGTCTTTTCTTGGAATTAATAATACGAAACCTCACTCTATGATTTGAAGGTAAAATCCTCAAATATGGTAAAATAGTGACTTTTTCACGTTAATCATGTAGTTTAATATTACGCAAATATATTAATTTATACCAATATTTCGATACTATTTCATGTAGTATCACGATATGTGATTTGGCCTTCAAATCTCAGAATTTCGCATAATATTGCATTTTAGGCAAGTTTTCTTGCATTTTGTTTAGTACGAAAAATCATCGAATTTACCAATATTTTGACGTTTATCATCCCCTTTTCCTTCATGTGATTTAAATAAAATATCATCGAATTAGGCAATATTTTGCCGTTTTCCACGTTTTTGTGAATTTTCAGTCCATGGGTATTAATTCATATATATACGATAAAAATGATGCAAACACATAATTTATTAGATAATAACCTTAAATACTTCATTTTCAATCAACTATTTGTTTCTCGTTAAAATACTGAGTAAGATATTGAAAAGGGGAGAAGTTCGGTTTTTATTGCATATATCGACGTTTCAGCCAGATTAGAGCGGTTTTACGTGTACATCTTCCATCGGTAATATAAACGGAAAATCGGGAACATTTTAGTTAATTCTAATGAAAACACATTGATTTCTATCGTCTGTATTGGAAACAACATTGTCATATGTCTTTTCTTTGATCTAAATAATACGAAACCTCGCTCTATGATTTGAAGTTAAAATCCTCAAATATGGTTAAATAGTGAATTTTTTCACGTTTTTCATGTAGTTTGATATTACGTAAATATATTCATTTTTACCAATATTTCGATACTATTTCATTTAGTATCACGATATGTGATTTGGGTTTCAAATCTCAGAATTTCGCATAATATTGCATTTTAAGCAAGTTTTCTTGCATTTTGTTTCGTACGAAAAATCATCGAATTTAGCAATATTTTGACGTTTATCATCTCCTTTTCCTTCATGTGATTTAAACAAAATATCATCGAATTAGGCAATATTGTGCCGTTTTCCACGTTTTTGTGAATTTTCCGTCCATGGGTATTAATTCATATATATACGATAAAAATGATGCAAACACATAATTGATTAGATAATAACCTTAAATACTTCATTTTCAATCTATTTGAAAATATATTTTTCATATATTTCATATATTTTCATATATTTGTTTCTCGTTAAAATACTGTTTAAGATAATGAAAAGGGGAGAAGTTCGGTTTTTATTGCATATATCGACGTTTCAGCCGGATTAGAGCGGTTTTACGTGTACATCTTCCATCGGTAATATAAACGGAAAATCAGGAACATTTTAGTTAATTCTAATGAAAACACATTGATTTTTATCATTTGTATTGGAAACAACATTGTCATATGTCTTTTCTTGGATCTAAATAATACGAAACCTCGCTCTATGATTTGAAGTTAAAATCCTCATATATGGTAAAATAATGACTTTTTTCACGTTTTTCATGTAGTTTGATATTACGTAAATATATTCATTTTTACCAATATTTCGATACTATTTCATGTAGTATCACGATATGTGATTTGGCCTTCAAATCTCAGAATTTCGCATAATATTGCATTTTAAGCAAGTTTTCTTGCATTTTGTTTCGTACGAAAAATCATCGAATTTACCAATATTTTGACGTTTATCATCCCCTTTTCCTTCATGTGATTTAAATAAAATATCATCGAATTAGGCAATATTTTGCCGTTTTCCACGTTTTGTGAATTTTCAGTCCATGGGTATTAATTCATATATATACGATAAAAATGATGCAAACACATAATTTATTAGATAATAACCTTAAATACTTCATTTTCAATCAACTATTTGTTTCTCGTTAAAATACTGAGTAAGATATTGAAAAGGGGAGAAGTTCGGTTTTTATTGCATATATCGACGTTTCAGCCAGATTAGAGCGGTTTTACGTGTACATCTTCCATCGGTAATATAAACGGAAAATCAGGAACATTTTAGTTAATTCTATTGAAAACACATTGATTTTTATCATTTATATTGGAAACAACATTGTCATATGTCTTTTCTTGGAACTAAATAATACGAAACCTCGCTCTATGATTTGAAGTTAAAATCCTCAAATATGGTTAAATAGTGACTTTTTTCACGTTTTTCATGTAGTTTGATATTACGTAAATATATTCATTTTTACCAATATTTCGATACTATTTCATGTAGTATCACGATATGTGATTTGACCTTCAAATCTCAGAATTTCGCATAATATTGCATTTTAAGCAAGTTTTCTTGCATTTTGTTTCGTACGAAAAATCATCGAATTTACCAATATTTTGACGTTTATCATCCCCTTTTCCTTCATGTGATTTAAATAAAATATCATCGAATTAGGCAATATTTTGCCGTTTTCCACGTTTTGTGAATTTTCAGTCCATGGGTATTAATTCATATATATACGATAAAAATGATGCAAACACATAATTTATTAGATAATAACCTTAAATACTTCATTTTCAATCAACTATTTGTTTCTCGTTAAAATACTGAGTAAGATATTGAAAAGGGGAGAAGTTCGGTTTTTATTGCATATATCGACGTTTCAGCCAGATTAGAGCGGTTTTACGTGTACATCTTCCATCGGTAATATAAACGGAAAATCAGGAACATTTTAGTTAATTCTAATGAAAACACATTGATTTTTATCATTTATATTGGAAACAACATTGTCATATGTCTTTTCTTGGAACTAAATAATACGAAACCTCGCTCTATGATTTGAAGTTAAAATCCTCAAATATGGTTAAATAGTGACTTTTTTCACGTTTTTCATGTAGTTTGATATTACGTAAATATATTCATTTTTACCAATATTTCGATACTATTTCATGTAGTATCACGATATGTGATTTGGCCTTCTAATCTCAGAATTTCGCATAATATTGCTTTTTAAGCAAGTTTTCTTGCATTTTGTTTCGTACGAAAAATCATCGAATTTACCAATATTTTGACGTTTATCATCCCCTTTTCCTTCATGTGATTTAAATAAAATATCATCGAATTAGGCAATATTTTGCCGTTTTCCACGTTTTTGTGAATTTTCAGTCCATGGGTATTAATTCATATATATACGATAAAAATGATGCAAACACATAATTTATTAGATAATAACCTTAAATACTTCATTTTCAATCAACTATTTGTTTCTCGTTAAAATACTGAGTAAGATATTGAAATGGGGAGAAGTTCGGTTTTTATTGCATATATCGACGTTTCAGCCAGATTAGAGCGGTTTTACGTGTACATCTTCCATCGGTAATATAAACGAAAAATCAGGAACATTTTAGTTAATTCTAATGAAAACACATTGATTTTTATCATTTGAGTTGGAAACAACATTGTCATATGTCTTTTCTTGGATCTAAATAATACGAAACCTCGCTCTATGATTTGAAGTTAAAATCCTCAAATATGGTTAAATAGTGACTTTTTTCACGTTTTTCATGTAGTTTGATATTACGGAAATATATTCATTTTTACCAATATTTCGATACTATTTCATGTAGGATCACGATATGTGATATGGCCTTCAAATCTCAGAATTTCGCATAATATTGCACTTTAAGCAAGTTTTCTTGCATTTTGTTTCGTACGAAAAATCATCGAATTTAGCAATATTTTGACGTTTATCATCTCCTTTTCCTTCATGTGATTTAAACAAAATATCATCGAATTAGGCAATATTTTGCCGTTTTCCACGTTTTTGTGAATTTTCCGTCCATGGGTATTAATTCATATATATATATACGATAAAAATGATGCAAACACATAATTGATTAGATAATAACCTTAAATACTTCATTTTCAATATATTTGAAAATATATTTTTCATATATTTCATATATTTTCATATATTTGTTTCTCGTTAAATACTGATTAAGATATTGAAAAGGGGAGAAGTTCGGTTTTTATTCCATATATCGACGTTTCAGCCGGATTAGAGCGGTTTTACGTTTACATCTTCCCTCGTTAATATAAACGGAAAATCAAGAACATTATAGTTAATTCTAATGAAAACACATTGTTTTTTATCATTTGTATTGGAAACAACATTGTCATATGTCTTTTCTTGGAACTAAATAATACGAAACCTCGCTCTATGATTTGAAGGTAAAATCCTCAAATATGGTAAAATAGTGACTTTTTCACGTTAATCATGTAGTTTGATATTACGCAAATATATTCATTTTTACCAATATTTCGATACTATTTCATGTAGTATCACGATATGTGATTTGGCCTTCAAATCTCAGAATTTCGCATAATATTGCATTTTAAGCAAGTTTTCTTGCATTTTGTTTCGTACGAAAAATCATCGAATTTAGCAATATTTTGACGTTTATCATCCCCTTTTCCTTCATGTGATTTAAATAAAATATCATCGAATTAGGCAATATTTTGCCGTTTTCCACGTTTTTGTGAATTTTCCGTCCATGGGTAATAATTCATATATATACGATAAAAATGATGCAAACACATAATTGATTAAATAATAACCCTAAATACTTCATTTTCAATCTATTTAAAAATATATTTTTCATATATTTCATATATTTTCATATACTTGTTTCTCGTTAAAATACTGATTAAGATATTGAAAAGGGGAGAAGTTCGGTTTTTATTGCATATATCGATGTTTCAGCCGGATTAGAGCGGTTTTACGTGTACATCTTCCCTCGTTAATATAAACAGAAAATCAAGAACATTATAGATAATTCTAATGAAAACACATTGTTTTTTATCATTTGTATTAGAAACAACATTGTCATATGTCTTTTCTTGGAATTAATAATACGAAACGTCACTCTATGATATGAAGGTAAAATCCTCAAATATGGTAAAATAGTGACTTTTTCACGTTAATCATGTAGTTTGGTATTGCGCAAATATAATCATTTTTACCAATATTTCGATACTATTTCATGTAGTATCACGATATGTGATTTGGCCTTCAAATCTCAGAATTTCGCATAATATTGCATTTTAAGCAAGTTTTCTTGCATTTTGTTTCGTTCGAAAAATCATCGAATTTAGCAATATTTTGACGTTTATCATCCCCTTTTCCTTTATTTGATTTAAACAAAATACCATCGAATTAGGCAATATTTTGCCGTTTTTCCACGTTTTTGTGAATTTTCAGTCTATGGGTATTAATTCATTATATATACGATAAAAATGATGCAAACACATAATTAATTAGATAATAACCTAAAATACTTCATTTTCAATCAACTATTTGTTTCTCGTTAAAATACTGAGTAAGATATTGAAAAGGGGAGAAGTTCGGTTTTTATTGCATTTATCGACGTTTCAGCCGGATTAGAGAGGTTTTAAGTGTACATCTTACATCGGTAATATAAACGGAAAATCAGGAACATTTTAGTTAATTCTAATGAAAACACATTGATTTTTATCATTTGTATTAGAAACAACATTGTCATATGTCTTTTCTTGGATCTAAATAATACGAAACCTCGCTCTATGATTTGAAGTTAAAATCCTCAAATATGGTTAAATAGTGACTTTTTTCACGTTTTTCATGTAGTTTGATATTACGGAAATATATTCATTTTTACCAATATTTCGATACTATTTCATGTAGTATCACGATATGTGATTTGGCCTTCAAATCTCAGAATTTCGCATAATATTGCATTTTAAGCAAGTTTTCTTGCATTTTGTTTCGTACGAAAAATCATCGAATTTAGCAATATTTTGACGTTTATCATCCCCTTTTCCTTCATGTGATTTAAACAAAATATCATCGAATTAGGCAATATTTTGCCGTTTTCCACGTTTTTGTGAATTTTCAGTCCATGGGTATTACTTCATATATATACGATAAAAATGATGCAAACACATAATTGATTAGAAAATAACCTAAAATACTTCATTTTAATCAACTATTTGTTTCTCGTTAAAATACTGAGTAAGATATTTAAAAGGGGACAAGTTCTGTTTTTATTGCATATATCGACGTTTCAGCCGGAATAGAGCGGTTTTACGTGTACATCTTCCATCGGTAATATAAACGGAAAATCAGGAACATTTTAGTTAATTCTAATGAAAACACATTGATTTTTATCATTTGTATTGGAAACAACATTGTCATATGTCTTTTCTTGGATCTAAATAATACGAAACCTCGCTCTATGATTTGAAGTTAAAATCCTCAAATATGCTTAAATAGTGACTTTTTTCACGTTTTTCATGTAGTTTGATATTACGTAAATATATTCATTTTTACCAATATTTCGATACTATTTCATGTAGGATCACGATATGTGATATGGCCTTCAAATCTCAGAATTTCGCATAATATTGCACTTTAAGCAAGTTTTCTTGCATTTTGTTTCGTACGAAAAATCATCGAATTTAGCAATATTTTGACGTTTATCATCTCCTTTTCCTTCATGTGATTTAAACAAAATATCATCGAATTAGGCAATATTGTGCCGTTTTCCACGTTTTTGTGAATTTTCCGTCCATGGGTATTAATTCATATATATATATACGATAAAAATGATGCAAACACATAATTGATTAGATAATAACCTTAAATACTTCATTTTCAATATATTTGAAAATATATTTTTCATATATTTCATATATTTTCATATATTTGTTTCTCGTTAAATACTGATTAAGATATTGAAAAGGGGAGAAGTTCGGTTTTTATTCCATATATCGACGTTTCAGCCGGATTAGAGCGGTTTTACGTTTACATCTTCCCTCGTTAATATAAACGGAAAATCAAGAACATTATAGTTAATTCTAATGAAAACACATTGTTTTTTATCATTTGTATTGGAAACAACATTGTCATATGTCTTTTCTTGGAACTAAATAATACGAAACCTCGCTCTATGATTTGAAGGTAAAATCCTCAAATATGGTAAAATAGTGACTTTTTCACGTTAATCATGTAGTTTGATATTACGCAAATATATTCATTTTTACCAATATTTCGATACTATTTCATGTAGTATCACGATATGTGATTTGGCCTTCAAATCTCAGAATTTCGCATAATATTGCATTTTAAGCAAGTTTTCTTGCATTTTGTTTCGTACGAAAAATCATCGAATTTAGCAATATTTTGACGTTTATCATCCCCTTTTCCTTCATGTGATTTAAATAAAATATCATCGAATTAGGCAATATTTTGCCGTTTTCCACGTTTTGTGAATTTTCAGTCCATGGGTATTAATTCATATATATACGATAAAAATGATGCAAACACATAATTTATTAGATAATAACCTTAAATACTTCATTTTCAATCAACTATTTGTTTCTCGTTAAAATACTGAGTAAGATATTGAAAAGGGGAGAAGTTCGGTTTTTATTGCATATATCGACGTTTCAGCCAGATTAGAGCGGTTTTACGTGTACATCTTCCATCGGTAATATAAACGGAAAATCAGGAACATTTTAGTTAATTCTATTGAAAACACATTGATTTTTATCATTTATATTGGAAACAACATTGTCATATGTCTTTTCTTGGAACTAAATAATACGAAACCTCGCTCTATGATTTGAAGTTAAAATCCTCAAATATGGTTAAATAGTGACTTTTTTCACGTTTTTCATGTAGTTTGATATTACGTAAATATATTCATTTTTACCAATATTTCGATACTATTTCATGTAGTATCACGATATGTGATTTGACCTTCAAATCTCAGAATTTCGCATAATATTGCATTTTAAGCAAGTTTTCTTGCATTTTGTTTCGTACGAAAAATCATCGAATTTACCAATATTTTGACGTTTATCATCCCCTTTTCCTTCATGTGATTTAAATAAAATATCATCGAATTAGGCAATATTTTGCCGTTTTCCACGTTTTGTGAATTTTCAGTCCATGGGTATTAATTCATATATATACGATAAAAATGATGCAAACACATAATTTATTAGATAATAACCTTAAATACTTCATTTTCAATCAACTATTTGTTTCTCGTTAAAATACTGAGTAAGATATTGAAAAGGGGAGAAGTTCGGTTTTTATTGCATATATCGACGTTTCAGCCAGATTAGAGCGGTTTTACGTGTACATCTTCCATCGGTAATATAAACGGAAAATCAGGAACATTTTAGTTAATTCTAATGAAAACACATTGATTTTTATCATTTATATTGGAAACAACATTGTCATATGTCTTTTCTTGGAACTAAATAATACGAAACCTCGCTCTATGATTTGAAGTTAAAATCCTCAAATATGGTTAAATAGTGACTTTTTTCACGTTTTTCATGTAGTTTGATATTACGTAAATATATTCATTTTTACCAATATTTCGATACTATTTCATGTAGTATCACGATATGTGATTTGGCCTTCTAATCTCAGAATTTCGCATAATATTGCTTTTTAAGCAAGTTTTCTTGCATTTTGTTTCGTACGAAAAATCATCGAATTTACCAATATTTTGACGTTTATCATCCCCTTTTCCTTCATGTGATTTAAATAAAATATCATCGAATTAGGCAATATTTTGCCGTTTTCCACGTTTTTGTGAATTTTCAGTCCATGGGTATTAATTCATATATATACGATAAAAATGATGCAAACACATAATTTATTAGATAATAACCTTAAATACTTCATTTTCAATCAACTATTTGTTTCTCGTTAAAATACTGAGTAAGATATTGAAATGGGGAGAAGTTCGGTTTTTATTGCATATATCGACGTTTCAGCCAGATTAGAGCGGTTTTACGTGTACATCTTCCATCGGTAATATAAACGAAAAATCAGGAACATTTTAGTTAATTCTAATGAAAACACATTGATTTTTATCATTTGAGTTGGAAACAACATTGTCATATGTCTTTTCTTGGATCTAAATAATACGAAACCTCGCTCTATGATTTGAAGTTAAAATCCTCAAATATGGTTAAATAGTGACTTTTTCACGTTTTTCATGTAGTTTGATATTACGTAAATATATTCATTTTTACCAATATTTCGATACTATTTCATGTAGTATCACGATATGTGATTTGGCCTTCAAATATCAGAATTTCGCATAATATTGCATTTTAAGCAAGTTTTCTTGCATTTTGTTTCGTACGAAAAATCATCGAATTTAGCAATATTTTGACGTTTATCATCCCCTTTTCCTTCATGTGATTTAAACAAAATATCATTGAATTAGGCAATATTTTGCCGTTTTCCACGTTTTTGTGAATTTTCAGTCCATGGGTATTACTTCATATATATACGATAAAAATGATGAAAACACATAATTGATTAGATAATAACCTTAAATACTTCATTTTCAATCATGTATTTGTTTCTCGTTAAAATACTGAGTATGATATTGAAAAGGGGAGAAGTTCGGTTTTTATTGCATAAATCGACGTTTCAGCCGGATTAGAGCGGTTTTACGTGTACATCTTCCCTCCTTAATATAAACGGAAAATCAAGAACATTATAGATAATTCTAATGAAAACACATTGTTTTTTATCATTTGTATTGGAAACAACATTGTCATATGTCTTTTCTTGGAACTAAATAATACGAAACCTCGCTCTATGATTTGAAGGTAAAATCCTCAAATATGGTAAAATAGTGACTTTTTCACGTTAATCATGTAGTTTGATATTACGCAAATATATTCATTTTTACCAATATTTCGATACTATTTCATGTAGTATCACGATATGTGATTTGGCCTTGAAATCACAGAATTTCGCATAATATTGCATTTTAAGCAAGTTTTCTTGCATTTTGTTTCGTACGAAAAATCATCGAATTTAGCAATATTTTGACGTTTATCATCCCCTTTTCCTTCATGTGATTTAAATAAAATATCATCGAATTAGGCAATATTTTGCCGTTTTCCACGTTTTTGTGAATTTTCCGTCCATGGGTAATAATTCATATATATACGATAAAAATGATGCAAACACATAATTGATTAAATAATAACCCTAAATACTTCATTTTCAATCTATTTAAAAATATATTTTTCATATATTTCATATATTTTCATATACTTGTTTCTCGTTAAAATACTGATTAAGATATTGAAAAGGGGAGAAGTTCGGTTTTTATTGCATATATCGATGTTTCAGCCGGATTAGAGCGGTTTTACGTGTACATCTTCCCTCGTTAATATAAACAGAAAATCAAGAACATTATATATAATTCTAATGAAAACACATTGTTTTTTATCATTTGTATTAGAAACAACATTGTCATATGTCTTTTCTTGGAATTAATAATACGAAACGTCACTCTATGATATGAAGGTAAAATCCTCAAATATGGTAAAATAGTGACTTTTTCACGTTAATCATGTAGTTTGGTATTGCGCAAATATAATCATTTTTACCAATATTTCGATACTATTTCATGTAGTATCACGATATGTGATTTGGCCTTCAAATCTCAGAATTTCGCATAATATTGCATTTTAAGCAAGTTTTCTTGCATTTTGTTTCGTTCGAAAAATCATCGAATTTAGCAATATTTTGACGTTTATCATCCCCTTTTCCTTTATTTGATTTAAACAAAATACCATCGAATTAGGCAATATTTTGCCGTTTTTCCACGTTTTTGTGAATTTTCAGTCTATGGGTATTAATTCATTATATATACGATAAAAATGATGCAAACACATAATTAATTAGATAATAACCTAAAATACTTCATTTTCAATCAACTATTTGTTTCTCGTTAAAATACTGAGTAAGATATTGAAAAGGGGAGAAGTTCGGTTTTTATTGCATTTATCGACGTTTCAGCCGGATTAGAGAGGTTTTAAGTGTACATCTTACATCGGTAATATAAACGGAAAATCAGGAACATTTTAGTTAATTCTAATGAAAACACATTGATTTTTATCATTTGTATTAGAAACAACATTGTCATATGTCTTTTCTTGGATCTAAATAATACGAAACCTCGCTCTATGATTTGAAGTTAAAATCCTCAAATATGGTTAAATAGTGACTTTTTTCACGTTTTTCATGTAGTTTGATATTACGGAAATATATTCATTTTTACCAATATTTCGATACTATTTCATGTAGTATCACGATATGTGATTTGGCCTTCAAATCTCAGAATTTCGCATAATATTGCATTTTAAGCAAGTTTTCTTGCATTTTGTTTCGTACGAAAAATCATCGAATTTAGCAATATTTTGACGTTTATCATCCCCTTTTCCTTCATGTGATTTAAACAAAATATCATCGAATTAGGCAATATTTTGCCGTTTTCCACGTTTTTGTGAATTTTCAGTCCATGGGTATTACTTCATATATATACGATAAAAATGATGCAAACACATAATTGATTAGAAAATAACCTAAAATACTTCATTTTAATCAACTATTTGTTTCTCGTTAAAATACTGAGTAAGATATTTAAAAGGGGACAAGTTCTGTTTTTATTGCATATATCGACGTTTCAGCCGGAATAGAGCGGTTTTACGTGTACATCTTCCATCGGTAATATAAACGGAAAATCAGGAACATTTTAGTTAATTCTAATGAAAACACATTGATTTTTATCATTTGTATTGGAAACAACATTGTCATATGTCTTTTCTTGGATCTAAATAATACGAAACCTCGCTCTATGATTTGAAGTTAAAATCCTCAAATATGCTTAAATAGTGACTTTTTTCACGTTTTTCATGTAGTTTGATATTACGTAAATATATTCATTTTTACCAATATTTCGATACTATTTCATGTAGGATCACGATATGTGATTTGGCCTTCAAATCTCAGAATTTCGCATAATATTGCACTTTAAGCAAGTTTTCTTGCATTTTGTTTCGTACGAAAAATCATCGAATTTAGCAATATTTTGACGTTTATCATCTCCTTTTCCTTCATGTGATTTAAACAAAATATCATCGAATTAGGCAATATTGTGCCGTTTTCCACGTTTTTGTGAATTTTCCGTCCATGGGTATTAATTCATATATATATATACGATAAAAATGATGCAAACACATAATTGATTAGATAATAACCTTAAATACTTCATTTTCAATATATTTGAAAATATATTTTTCATATATTTCATATATTTTCATATATTTGTTTCTCGTTAATTACTGATTAAGATATTGAAAAGGGGAGAAGTTCGGTTTTTATTCCATATATCGACGTTTCAGCCGGATTAGAGCGGTTTTACGTTTACATCTTCCCTCGTTAATATAAACGGAAAATCAAGAACATTATAGTTAATTCTAATGAAAACACATTGTTTTTTATCATTTGTATTGGAAACAACATTGTCATATGTCTTTTCTTGGAACTAAATAATACGAAACCTCGCTCTATGATTTGAAGGTAAAATCCTCAAATATGGTAAAATAGTGACTTTTTCACGTTAATCATGTAGTTTGATATTACGCAAATATATTCATTTTTACCAATATTTCGATACTATTTCATGTAGTATCACGATATGTGATTTGGCCTTCAAATCTCAGAATTTCGCATAATATAGCATTTTAAGTAAGTTTTCTTGCATTTTGTTTAGTACGAAAAATCATCGAATTTAGCAATATTTTGACGTTTATCATCCCCGTTTCCTTTATTTGGTTTAAACAAAATATCATCGAATTAGACAATATTTTGCCGTTTTTCCACGTTTTTGTGAATTTTCAGTCTATGGGTATTAATTCATTATATATACGATAAAAATGATGCAAACACATAATTGATTAGAAAATAACCTAAAATACTTCATTTTAATCAACTATTTGTTTCTCGTTAAAATACTGAGTAAGATATTGAAAAGGGGACAAGTTCTGTTTTTATTGCATATATCGACGTTTCAGCCGGAATAGAGCGGTTTTACGTGTACATCTTCCATCGGTAATATAAACGGAAAATCAGGAACATTTTAGTTAATTCTAATGAAAACACATTGATTTTTATCATTTGTATTGGAAACAACATTGTCATATGTCTTTTCTTGGATCTAAATAATACGAAACCTCGCTCTATGATTTGAAGTTAAAATCCTCAAATATGCTTAAATAGTGACTTTTTTCACGTTTTTCATGTAGTTTGATATTACGTAAATATATTCATTTTTACCAATATTTCGATACTATTTCATGTAGGATCACGATATGTGATTTGGCCTTCAAATCTCAGAATTTCGCATAATATTGCACTTTAAGCAAGTTTTCTTGCATTTTGTTTCGTACGAAAAATCATCGAATTTAGCAATATTTTGACGTTTATCATCTCCTTTTCCTTCATGTGATTTAAACAAAATATCATCGAATTAGGCAATATTGTGCCGTTTTCAACGTTTTTGTGAATTTTCCGTCCATGGGTATTAATTCATATATATATATACGATAAAAATGATGCAAACACATAATTGATTAGATAATAACCTTAAATACTTCATTTTCAATATATTTGAAAATATATTTTTCATATATTTCATATATTTTCATATATTTGTTTCTCGTTAAAATACTGATTAAGATATTGAAAAGGGGAGAAGTTCGGTTTTTATTCCATATATCGACGTTTCAGCCGGATTAGAGCGGTTTTACGTTTACATCTTCCCTCGTTAATATAAACGGAAAATCAAGAACATTATAGTTAATTCTAATGAAAACACATTGTTTTTTATCATTTGTATTGGAAACAACATTGTCATATGTCTTTTCTTGGAACTAAATAATACGAAACCTCGCTCTATGATTTGAAGGTAAAATCCTCAAATATGGTAAAATAGTGACTTTTTCACGTTAATCATATAGTTTGATATTACGCAAATATATTCATTTTTACCAATATTTCGATACTATTTCATGTAGTATCACGATATGTGATTTGGCCTTCAAATCACAGAATTTCGCATAATATTGCATTTTAAGCAAGTTTTCTTGCATTTTGTTTCATACGAAAAATCATCAAATTTAGCAATATTTTGACGTTTATCATCTCCTTTTCCTTCATGTGATTTAAACAAAATATCATCGAGTTAGGCAATATTTTTCCGTTTTCCACGTTTTTGTGAATTTTCCGTCCATGGGTATTAATTCATATATATACGATAAAAATGATGCAAACACATAATTGATTAGATAATAACCTTAAATACTTCATTTTCAATCATCTATTTGTTTCTCGTTAAAATACTGAGTAAGATATTGAAAAGGGGAGAAGTTCGGTTTTTATTGCATATATCGACGTTTCAGCCGGATTAGAGCGGTTTTACGTGTACATCTTCCATCGGTAATATAAACGGAAAATCAGGAACATTTTAGTTAATTCAAATGAAAACACATTGATTTTTATCATTTGTATTGGAAACAACATTGTCATATGTCTTTTCTTGGATCTAAATAATACGAAACCTCGCTCTATGATTTGAATTTAAAATCCTCAAATATGGTTAAATAGTGACTTTTTTCACGTTTTTCATGTAGTTTGATATTACGTAAATATATTCATTTTTACCAATATTTCGATACTATTTCATGTAGTATCACGATATGTGATTTGGCCTTCAAATCTCAGAATTTCGCATAATATAGCATTTTAAGCAAGTTTTCTTGCATTTTGTTTCGTACGAAAAATCATCGAATTTAGCAATATTTTGACGTTTATCATCCCCTTTTCCTTCGTGTGATTTAAACCAAATATAATCGAAATAGGCAATATTTTGCCGTTTTCCACGTTTTTGTGAATTTTCAGTCCATGGGTATTAATTCATATATATACGAAAAAAATGATGCAAACACATAATTTATTAGATAATAACCTTAAATACTTCATTTTCAATCAACTATTTGTTTCTCGTTAAAATACTGAGTAAGATATTGAAAAGGGGAGAAGTTCGGTTTATATTGCATATATCGACGTTTCAGCCTGATTAGAGCGGTTTTACGTGTACATCTTCCCTCGTTAATATAAACGGAAAATCAAGAACATTATAGTTAATTCTAATGAAAACACATTGTTTTTTATCATTTGTATTGGAAACAACATTGTCATATGTCTTTTCTTGGAACTAAATAATACGAAACCTCGCTCTATGATTTGAAGGTAAAATCCTCAAATATGGTAAAATAGTGACTTTTCCACTTTATTCATGTAGTTTAATATTACGCACATATAATCATTTTTACCAATATTTCGATACTATTTCATGTAGTATCACGATAGGTGATTTGGCCTTCATATCTCAGAATTTGGCATAATAATGAATTTTAAGCAAGTTTTCTTGCATTTTGTTTCGTACGAAAAATCATCGAATTTACCAATATTTTGACGTTTATCATCCCCTTTTCCTTCATGTGATTTAAATAAAATATCATCGAATTAGGCAATATTTTGCCGTTTTCCACGTTTTTGTGAATTTTAAGTCCATGGGTATTAATTCATATACATACGATAAAAATGATGCAAACACATAATTTATTAGATAATAACCTTAAATACTTCATTTTCAATCAACTATTTGTTTCTCGTTAAAATACTGAGTAAGAGATTGAAAAGGGGAGAAGTTCGGTTTTTATTGCATATATCGACGTTTCAGCCGGATTAGAGCGGTTTTACGTGTACATCTTCCATCGGTAATATAAGCGGAAAATCAGGAACATTTTAGTTAATTCTAATGAAAACACATTGATTTTTATCATTTGTATTGGAAACAACATTGTCATATGTCTTTTCCTGGATCTAAATAATACGAAACCTCGCTCTATGATTTGAAGTTAAAATCCTCAAATATGGTTAAATAGTGACTTTTTTCACGTTTTTCATGTAGTTTGATATTACGTAAATATATTCATTTTTACCAATATTTCGATACTATTTCATGTAGTATCACGATATGTGATTTGGCCTTCAAATCTCAGAATTTCGCATAATATAGCATTTTAAGTAAGTTTTCTTGCATTTTGTGCAGTACGAAAAATCATCGAATTTAGCAATATTTTGACGTTTATCATCCCCGTTTCCTTTATTTGGTTTAAACAAAATATCATCGAATTAGACAATATTTTGCCGTTTTTCCACGTTTTTGTGAATTTTCAGTCTATGGGTATTAATTCATTATATATACGATAAAAATGATGCAAACACATATTTGATTAGAAAATAACCTAAAATACTTCATTTTAATCAACTATTTGTTTCTCGTTAAAATACTGAGTAAGATATTGAAAAGGGGACAAGTTCTGTTTTTATTGCATATATCGACGTTTCAGCCGGAATAGAGCGGTTTTACGTGTACATCTTCCATCGGTAATATAAACGGAAAATCAGGAACATTTTAGTTAATTCTAATGAAAACACATTGATTTTTATCATTTGTATTGGAAACAACATTGTCATATGTCTTTTCTTGGATCTAAATAATACGAAACCTCGCTCTATGATTTGAAGTTAAAATCCTCAAATATGCTTAAATAGTGACTTTTTTCACGTTTTTCATGTAGTTTGATATTACGTAAATATATTCATTTTTACCAATATTTCGATACTATTTCATGTAGTATCACGATATGTGATTTGGCCTTCAAATCTCAGAATTTCGCATAATATAGCATTTTAAGCAAGTTTTCTTGCATTTTGTTTCGTACGAAAAATCATCGAATTTAGCAATATTTTGACGTTTATCATCCCCTTTTCCTTCGTGTGATTTAAACCAAATATAATCGAAATAGGCAATATTTTGCCGTTTTCCACGTTTTTGTGAATTTTCAGTCCATGGGTATTAATTCATATATATACGAAAAAAATGATGCAAACACATAATTTATTAGATAATAACCTTAAATACTTCATTTTCAATCAACTATTTGTTTCTCGTTAAAATACTGAGTAAGATATTGAAAAGGGGAGAAGTTCGGTTTATATTGCATATATCGACGTTTCAGCCTGATTAGAGCGGTTTTACGTGTACATCTTCCCTCGTTAATATAAACGGAAAATCAAGAACATTATAGTTAATTCTAATGAAAACACATTGTTTTTTATCATTTGTATTGGAAACAACATTGTCATATGTCTTTTCTTGGAACTAAATAATACGAAACCTCGCTCTATGATTTGAAGGTAAAATCCTCAAATATGGTAAAATAGTGACTTTTCCACTTTATTCATGTAGTTTAATATTACGCACATATAATCATTTTTACCAATATTTCGATACTATTTCATGTAGTATCACGATAGGTGATTTGGCCTTCATATCTCAGAATTTGGCATAATATTGAATTTTAAGCAAGTTTTCTTGCATTTTGTTTCGTACGAAAAATCATCGAATTTACCAATATTTTGACGTTTATCATCCCCTTTTCCTTCATGTGATTTAAATAAAATATCATCGAATTAGGCAATATTTTGCCGTTTTCCACGTTTTTGTGAATTTTAAGTCCATGGGTATTAATTCATATACATACGATAAAAATGATGCAAACACATAATTTATTAGATAATAACCTTAAATACTTCATTTTCAATCAACTATTTGTTTCTCGTTAAAATACTGAGTAAGAGATTGAAAAGGGGAGAAGTTCGGTTTTTATTGCATATATCGACGTTTCAGCCGGATTAGAGCGGTTTTACGTGTACATCTTCCATCGGTAATATAAGCGGAAAATCAGGAACATTTTAGTTAATTCTAATGAAAACACATTGATTTTTATCATTTGTATTGGAAACAACATTGTCATATGTCTTTTCCTGGATCTAAATAATACGAAACCTCGCTCTATGATTTGAAGTTAAAATCCTCAAATATGGTTAAATAGTGACTTTTTTCACGTTTTTCATGTAGTTTGATATTACGTAAATATATTCATTTTTACCAATATTTCGATACTATTTCATGTAGTATCACGATATGTGATTTGGCCTTCAAATCTCAGAATTTCGCATAATATAGCATTTTAAGTAAGTTTTCTTGCATTTTGTTTAGTACGAAAAATCATCGAATTTAGCAATATTTTGACGTTTATCATCCCCGTTTCCTTTATTTGGTTTAAACAAAATATCATCGAATTAGACAATATTTTGCCGTTTTTCCACGTTTTTGTGAATTTTCAGTCTATGGGTATTAATTCATTATATATACGATAAAAATGATGCAAACACATAATTGATTAGAAAATAACCTAAAATACTTTATTTTAATCAACTATTTGTTTCTCGTTAAAATACTGAGTAAGATATTGAAAAGGGGACAAGTTCTGTTTTTATTGCATATATCGACGTTTCAGCCGGAATAGAGCGGTTTTACGTGTACATCTTCCATCGGTAATATAAACGGAAAATCAGGAACATTTTAGTTAATTCTAATGAAAACACATTGATTTTTATCATTTGTATTGGAAACAACATTGTCATATGTCTTTTCTTGGATCTAAATAATACGAAACCTCGCTCTATGATTTGAAGTTAAAATCCTCAAATATGCTTAAATAGTGACTTTTTTCACGTTTTTCATGTAGTTTGATATTACGTAAATATATTCATTTTTACCAATATTTCGATACTATTTCATGTAGTATCACGATATGTGATTTGGCCTTCAAATCTCAGAATTTCGCATAATATTGCACTTTAAGCAAGTTTTCTTGCATTTTGTTTCGTACGAAAAATCATCGAATTTAGCAATATTTTGACGTTTATCATCTCCTTTTCCTTCATGTGATTTAAACAAAATATCATCGAATTAGGCAATATTTTGCCGTTTTCCACGTTTTTGTGAATTTTCAGTCCATGGGTATTACTTCATATATATACGATAAAAATGATGCAAACACATAATTGATTAGATAATAACCTTAAATACTTCATTTTCAATCATCTTTGTTTCTCGTTAAAATACTGAGTAAGATATTGAAAAGGGGAGAAGTTCGGTTTTTATTGCATTTATCGACGTTTCAGCCGGATTAGAGAGGTTTTACGTGTACATCTTCCATCGGTAATATAAACGGAAAATCAGGAACATTTTAGTTAATTCTAATGAAAACACATTGATTTTTATCATTTGTATTGGAAACAACATTGTCATATGTCTTTTCTTGGATCTAAATAATACGAAACCTCGCTCTATGATTTGAAGTTAAAATCCTCAAATATGGTTAAATAGTGACTTTTTTCACGTTTTTCATGTAGTTTGATATTTCGGAAATATATTCATTTTTAACCAATATTTCGATACTATTTCATGTAGTATCACGATATGTGATTTGGCCTTCAAATCTCAGAATTTCGCATAATATTGCATTTTAAGCAAGTTTTCTTGCATTTTGTTTCGTACGAAAAATCATCGAATTTAGCAATATTTTGACGTTTATCATCCCCTTTTCCTTCATGTGATTTAAACAAAATATCATCGAATTAGGCAATATTTTGCCGTTTTCCACGTTTTTGTGAATTTTCAGTCCATGGGTATTACTTCATATATATACGATAAAAATGATGCAAACACATAATTGATTAGATAATAACCTTAAATACTTCATTTTCAATCATCTATTTGTTTCTCGTTAAAATACTGAGTAAGATATTGAAAAGGGGAGAAGTTCGGTTTATATTCCATATATCGACGTTTCAGCCTGATTAGAGCGGTTTTACGTGTACATCTTCCCTCGTTAATATAAACGGAAAATCAAGAACATTATAGTTAATTCTAATGAAAACACATTGTTTTTTATCATTTGTATTGGAAACAACATTGTCATATGTCTTTTCTTGGAACTAAATAATACGAAACCTCGCTCTATGATTTGAAGGTAAAATCCTCAAATATGGTAAAATAGTGACTTTTCCACTTTATTCATGTAGTTTAATATTACGCACATATAATCATTTTTACCAATATTTCGATACTATTTCATGTAGTATCACGATAGGCGATTTGGCCTTCATATCTCAGAATTTCGCATAATATTGAATTTTAAGCAAGTTTTCTTGCATTTTGTTTCGTACGAAAAATCATCGAATTTACCAATATTTTGACGTTTATCATCCCCTTTTCCTTCATGTGATTTAAATAAAATATCATCGAATTAGGCAATATTTTGCCGTTTTCCACGTTTTTGTGAATTTTAAGTCCATGGGTATTAATTCATATACATACGATAAAAATGATGCAAACACATAATTGATTAGATAATAACCTTAAATACTTCATTTTCAATCATCTATTTGTTTCTCGTTAAAATACTGAGTAAGATATTGAAAAGGGGAGAAGTTCGGTTTATATTGCATATATCGACGTTTCAGCCTGATTAGAGCGGTTTTACGTGTACATCTTCCCTCGTTAATATAAACGGAAAATCAAGAACATTATAGTTAATTCTAATGAAAACACATTGTTTTTTATCATTTGTATTGGAAACAACATTGTCATATGTCTTTTCTTGGAACTAAATAATACGAAACCTCGCTCTATGATTTGAAGGTAAAATCCTCAAATATGGTAAAATAGTGACTTTTCCACTTTATTCATGTAGTTTAATATTACGCACATATAATCATTTTTACCAATATTTCGATACTATTTCATGTAGTATCACGATAGGTGATTTGGCCTTCATATCTCAGAATTTCGCATAATATTGAATTTTAAGCAAGTTTTCTTGCATTTTGTTTCGTACGAAAAATCATCGAATTTACCAATATTTTGACGTTTATCATCCCCTTTTCCTTCATGTGATTTAAATAAAATATCATCGAATTAGGCAATATTTTGCCGTTTTCCACGTTTTTGTGAATTTTAAGTCCATGGGTATTAATTCATATACATACGATAAAAATGATGCAAACACATAATTGATTAGATAATAACCTTAAATACTTCATTTTCAATCATCTATTTGTTTCTCGTTAAAATACTGAGTAAGATATTGAAAAGGGGAGAAGTTCGGTTTATATTGCATATATCGACGTTTCAGCCTGATTAGAGCGGTTTTACGTGTACATCTTCCCTCGTTAATATAAACGGAAAATCAAGAACATTATAGTTAATTCTAATGAAAACACATTGTTTTTTATCATTTGTATTGGAAACAACATTGTCATATGTCTTTTCTTGGAACTAAATAATACGAAACCTCGCTCTATGATTTGAAGGTAAAATCCTCAAATATGGTAAAATAGTGACTTTTCCACTTTATTCATGTAGTTTAATATTACGCACATATAATCATTTTTACCAATATTTCGATACTATTTCATGTAGTATCACGATAGGTGATTTGGCCTTCATATCTCAGAATTTCGCATAATATTGAATTTTAAGCAAGTTTTCTTGCATTTTGTTTCGTACGAAAAATCATCGAATTTACCAATATTTTGACGTTTATCATCCCCTTTTCCTTCATGTGATTTAAATAAAATATCATCGAATTAGGCAATATTTTGCCGTTTTCCACGTTTTTGTGAATTTTAAGTCCATGGGTATTAATTCATATACATACGATAAAAATGATGCAAACACATAATTGATTAGATAATAACCTTAAATACTTCATTTTCAATCATCTATTTGTTTCTCGTTAAAATACTGAGTAAGATATTGAAAAGGGGAGAAGTTCGGTTTATATTGCATATATCGACGTTTCAGCCTGATTAGAGCGGTTTTACGTGTACATCTTCCCTCGTTAATATAAACGGAAAATCAAGAACATTATAGTTAATTCTAATGAAAACACATTGTTTTTTATCATTTGTATTGGAAACAACATTGTCATATGTCTTTTCTTGGAACTAAATAATACGAAACCTCGCTCTATGATTTGAAGGTAAAATCCTCAAATATGGTAAAATAGTGACTTTTCCACTTTATTCATGTAGTTTAATATTACGCACATATAATCATTTTTACCAATATTTCGATACTATTTCATGTAGTATCACGATAGGTGATTTGGCCTTCATATCTCAGAATTTCGCATAATATTGAATTTTAAGCAAGTTTTCTTGCATTTTGTTTCGTACGAAAAATCATCGAATTTACCAATATTTTGACGTTTATCATCCCCTTTTCCTTCATGTGATTTAAATAAAATATCATCGAATTAGGCAATATTTTGCCGTTTTCCACGTTTTTGTGAATTTTAAGTCCATGGGTATTAATTCATATACATACGATAAAAATGATGCAAACACATAATTGATTAGATAATAACCTTAAATACTTCATTTTCAATCATCTATTTGTTTCTCGTTAAAATACTGAGTAAGATATTGAAAAGGGGAGAAGTTCGGTTTATATTGCATATATCGACGTTTCAGCCTGATTAGAGCGGTTTTACGTGTACATCTTCCCTCGTTAATATAAACGGAAAATCAAGAACATTATAGTTAATTCTAATGAAAACACATTGTTTTTTATCATTTGTATTGGAAACAACATTGTCATATGTCTTTTCTTGGAACTAAATAATACGAAACCTCGCTCTATGATTTGAAGTTAAAATCCTCAAATATGGTTAAATAGTGACTTTTTTCACGTTTTTCATGTAGTTTGATATTACGTAAATATATTCATTTTTACCAATATTTCGATACTATTTCATGTAGTATCACGATATGTGATTTGGCCTTCAAATCTCAGAATTTCGCATAATATTGCATTTTAAGCAAGTTTTCTTGCATTTTGTTTAGTACGAAAAATCATCGAATTTAGCAATATTTTGACGTTTATCATCCCCTTTTCCTTTATTTGGTTTAAACAAAATATCATCGAATTAGGCAATATTTTGCCGTTTTTCCACGTTTTTGTGAATTTTTAGTCTATGGGTATTAATTCATTATATATACGATAAAAATGATGCAAACACATAATTGATTAGATAATAACCTAAAATACTTCATTTTAATCAACTATTTGTTTCTCGTTAAAATACTGAGTAAGATATTGAAAAGGGGAGAAGTTCTGTTTTTATTGCATATATCGACGTTTCAGCCTGAATAGAGCGGTTTAACGTGTACATCTTCCATCGGTAATATAAACGGAAAATCAGGAACATTTTAGTTAATTCTAATGAAAACACATTGATTTTTATCATTTGTATTGGAAACAACATTGTCATATGTCTTTTCTTGGATCTAAATAATACGAAACCTCGCTCTATGATTTGAAGTTAAAGTCCTCAAATATGGTTAAATAGTGACTTCTTTCACGTTTTTCATGTAGTTTGATATTACGTAAATATATTCATTTTTATCAATATTTCGATACTATTTCATGTAGTATCACGATATGTGATTTGGCCTTTAAATCTCAGAATTTCGCATAATATAGCATTTTAAGCAAGTTTTCTTGCATTTTGTTTCGTACGAAAAATCATCGAATTTAGCAATATTTTGACGTTTATCATCCCCTTTTCCTTCGTGTGATTTAAACAAAATATAATCGAATTAGGCAATATTTTGCCGTTTTCCACGTTTTTGTGAATTTTCAGTCCATTGGTATTACTTCATATATATACAATAAAAATGATGCAAACACATAATTGATTAGATAATAACCTTAAATACTTCATTTTCAATCATCTATTTGTTTCTCGTTAAAATACTGTGTAAGATATTGAAAAGGGGAGAAGTTCGGTTTTTATTTTATATATCGACGTTTCAGCCGGATTAGAGCGGTTTTACGTGTACATCTTCCCTCGTTAATATAAACGGAAAATCAAGAACATTATAGTTAATTCTAATGAAAACACATTGTTTTTTATCATTTGTATTGGAGACAACATTTTCATATGTCTTTTCTTGGAACTAAATAATACGAAACCTCGCTCTATGATTTGAAGGTAAAATCCTCAAATATGGTAAAATAGTGACTTTTCCACGTTAATCATGTAGTTTGATATTACGCACATATATTCATTTTTACCAATATTTCGATACTATTTCATGTAGTATCACGATAGGTGATTTGGCCTTCAAATCTCAGAATTTCGCATAATATTGCATTTTAAGCAAGTTTTCTTGCATTTTGTTTCGTACGAAAAATCATCGAATTTACCAATATTTTGACGTTTATCATCCCCTTTTCCTTCATGTGATTTAAATAAAATATCATCGAATTAGGCAATATTTTGCCGTTTTCCACGTTTTTGTGAATTTTCAGTCCATGGGTATTAATTCATATATATACGAAAAAAATGATGCAAACACATAATTTATTAGATAATAACCTTAAATACTTCATTTTCAATCAACTATTTGTTTCTCGTTAAAATACTGAGTAAGATATTGAAAAGGGGAGAAGTTCGGTTTTTATTGCATATATCGACGTTTCAGCCGGATTAGAGTGGTTTTACGTGTACATCTTCCATCGGTAATATAAACGGAAAATCAGGAACATTTTAGTTAATTCTAATGAAAACACATTGATTTTTATCATTTGTATTGGAAACAACATTGTCATATGTCTTTTCTTGGAACTAAATAATACGAAACCTCGCTCTATGATTTGAAGGTAAAATCCTCAAATATGGTAAAATAGTGACTTTTCCACGTTATTCATGTAGTTTGATATTACGCACATATAATCATTTTTACCAATATTTCGATACTATTTCATGTAGTATCACGATAGGTGATTTGGCCTTCAAATCTCAGAATTTCGCATAATATTGCATTTTAAGCAAGTTTTCTTGCATTTTGTTTCGTACAAAAAATCATCGAATTTACCAATATTTTGACGTTTATCATCCCCTTTTCCTTCATGTGATTTAAATAAAATATCATCGAATTAGGCAATATTTTGCCGTTTTCCACGTTTTTGTGAATTTTCAGTCCATAGGTATTACTTCATATATATACGATAAAAATGATGCAAACACATAATTGATTAGATAATAACCTTAAATACTTCATTTTCAATCAACTTTTGTTTCTCGTTAAAATACTGAGTAAGATATTGAAAAGGGGAGAAGTTCGGTTTTTATTGCATATATCGACGTTTCAGCCGGATTAGAGCGGTTTTACGTTTACATCTTCCCTCGTTAATATAAACGGAAAATCAAGAACATTATAGTTAATTCTAATGAAAACACATTGTTTTTTATCATTTGTATTGGAAACAACATTGTCATATGTCTTTTCTTGGAACTAAATAATACGAAACCTCGCTCTATGATTTGAAGGTAAAATCCTCAAATATGGTAAAATAGTGACGTTTTCACGTTAATCATGTAGTTTGATATTACGCAAATATATTCATTTTTACCAATATTTCGATACTATTTCATGTAGTATCACGATATGTGATTTGGCCTTCAAATCTCAGAATTTCGCATAATATTGCATTTTAAGCAAGTTTTCTTGCATTTTGTTTAGTACGAAAAATCATCGAATTTAGCAATATTTTGACGTTTATCATCCCCTTTTCCTTTATTTGGTTTAAACAAAATATCATCGAATTAGGCAATATTTTGCCGTTTTTCCACGTTTTTGTGAATTTTCAGTCTATGGGTATTAATTCATTATATATACGATAAAAATGATGCAAACACATAATTGATTTGATAATAACCTAAAATACTTCATTTTAATCAACTATTTGTTTCTCGTTAAAATACTGAGTAAGATATTGAAAAGGGGAGAAGTTCTGTTTTTATTGCATATATCGACGTTTCAGCCGGAATAGAGCGGTTTTACGTGTACATCTTCCATCGGTAATATAAACGGAAAATCAGGAACATTTTAGTTAATTCTAATGAAAACACATTGATTTTTATCATTTGTATTGGAAACAACATTGTCATATGTCTTTTCTTGGATCTAAATAATACGAAACCTCGCTCTATGATTTGAAGTTAAAATCCTCAAATATGGTTAAATAGTGACTTTTTTCACGTTTTTCATGTAGTTTGATATTACGTAAATATATTCATTTTTACCAATATTTCGATACTATTTCATGTAGTATCACGATATGTGATTTGGCCTTCAAATCTCAGAATTTCGCATAATATTGCATTTTAAGCAAGTTTTCTTGCATTTTGTTTCGTACGAAAAATCATCGAATTTAGCAATATTTTGACGTTTATCATCCCCTTTTCCTTCATGTGATTTAAACAAAATATCATCGAATTAGGCAATATTTTGCCGTTTTCCACGTTTTTGTGAAATTTCAGTCCATAGGTATTACTTCATATATATACGATAAAAATGATGCAAACACATAATTGATTAGGTAATAACCTTAAATACTTCATTTTCAATCATCTATTTGTTTCTCGTTAAAATACTGAGTAAGATATTGAAAAGGAGAGAAGTTCGGTTTTTATTGCATATATCGACGTTTCAGCCGGATTAGAGCGGTTTTACGTGTACATCTTCCCTCGTTAATATAAACGGAAAATCAAGAACATTATAGTTAATTCTAATGAAAACACATTGTTTTTTATCATTTGTATTGGAAACAACATTGTCATATGTCTTTTCTTGGAACTAAATAATACGAAACTTCGCTCTATGATTTGAAGGTAAAATCCTCAAATATGGTAAAATAGTGACTTTTTCACGTTAATCATGTAGTTTGATATTACGCAAATATATTCATTTTTACCAATATTTCGATACTATTTCATGTAGTATCACGATATGTGATTTGGCCTTCAAATCTCAGAATTTCGCATAATATTGCATTTAAGCAAGTTTTCTTGCATTTTGTTTCGTACGAAAAATCATCAAATTTAGCCATATTTTGTCGTTTATCATCCCCTTTTCCTTCATGTGATTTAAACAAAATATCATCGAATTAGGCAATATTTTGCCGTTTTCCACGTTTTTGTGAAATTTCAGTCCATGGGTATTACTTCATATATATACGATAAAAATGATGCAAACACATAATTGATTAGATAATAAGCTTAAATACTTCATTTTCAATCATCTATTTGTTTCTCGTTAAAATACTGAGTAAGGTATTGAAAAGGAGAGAAGTTCGGTTTTTATTGCATATATCGACGTTTCAGCCGGATTAGAGCGGTTTTACGTGTACATCTTCCCTCGTTAATATAAACGGAAAATCAAGAACATTATAGTTAATTCTAATGAAAACACATTGTTTTTTATCATTTGTATTGGAAACAACATTGTCATATGTCTTTTCTTGGAACTAAATAATACGAAACCTCGCTCTATGATTTGAAGGTAAAATCCTCAAATATGGTAAACTAGTGACTTTTTCACGTTAATCATGTAGTTTGATATTACGCAAATATATTCATTTTTACCAATATTTCGATACTATTTCATGTAGTATCACGATATGTGATTTGGCCTTCAAATCTCAGAATTTCGCATAATATTACATTTTAGGCAAGTTTTCTTGCATTTTGTTTCGTACGAAAAATCATCAAATTTAGCAATATTTTGACGTTTATCATCCCCTTTTCCTTCGTGCGATTTAAACAAAATATCATCGATTTAGGCAATACTTTGCCGTTCTCCACGTTTTTGTGAATTTTCAGTCCATTGGTATTACTTCATATATATACGATAAAAATGATGCAAACACATAATTGATTAGATAATAACCTTAAATACTTCAATTTCAATCATCTATTTGTTTCTCGTTAAAATACTGTGTAAGATATTGAAAAGGGGAGAAGTTCGGTTTTTATTTTATATATCGACGTTTCAGCCGGATTAGAGCGGTTTTATGTGTACATCTTCCATCGGTAATATAAACGGAAAATCAGGAACATTTTAGTTAATTCTAATGAAAACACATTGATTTTTATCATTTGTATTGGAAGCAACATTGTCATATGTCTTTTCTTGGATCTAAATAATACGAAACCTCGCTCTATGATTTGAAGTTAAAATCCTCAAATATGGTAAAATAGTGACTTTTTTTCACGTTTTTCATGTAGTTTGATATTACGTATATATATTCATTTTTACCAATATTTCGATACTATTTCATGTAGTATCACGATATGTGATTTGGCCTTCAAATCTCAGAATTTCGCATAATATTGCATTTTAAGCAAGTTTTCTTGCATTTTGTTTCGTACGAAAAATCATCGAATTTAGCAATATTTTGACGTTTATCATCTCCTTTTCCTTCATGTGATTTAAACAAAATATCATCGAATTAGGCAATATTGTGCCGTTTTCCACGTTTTTGTGAATTTTCCGTCCATGGGTATTAATTCATATATATATATATACGATAAAAATGATGCAAACACATAATTGATTAGATAATAACCTTAAATACTTCATTTTCAATATATTTGAAAATAAATTTTTCATATATTTCATATATTTTCATATATTTGTTTCTCGTTAAAATACTGATTAAGATATTGAAAAGGAGAGAAGTTCGGTTTTTATTGCATATATCGACGTTTCTGCCGGATTAGAGCGGTTTTACGTTTACATCTTCCCTCGTTAATATAAACGGAAAATCAAGAACATTATAGTTAATTCTAATGAAAACACATTGTTTTTTATCATTTGTATTGGAAACAACATTGTCATATGTCTTTTCTTGGAACTAAATAATACGAAACCTCGCTCTATGATTTGAAGGTAAAATCCTCAAATATGGTAAACTAGTGACTTTTTCACGTTAATCATGTAGTTTGATATTACGCAAATATATTCATTTTTACCAATATTTCGATACTATTTCATGTAGTATCACGATAGGTGATTTGGCCTTCAAATCTCAGAATTTCGCATAATATTGCATTTTAAGCAAGTTTTCTTGCATTTTGTTTCGTACGAAAAATCATCGAATTTACCAATATTTTGACGTTTATCATCCCCTTTTCCTTCATGTGATTTAAATAAAATATCATCGAATTAGGCAATATTTTGCCGTTTTCCACGTTTTTGTGAATTTTCAGTCCATGGGTATTAATTCATATATATACGAAAAAAATGATGCAAACACATAATTTATTAGATAATAACCTTAAATTCTTCATTTTCAATCAACTATTTGTTTCTCGTTAAAATACTGAGTAAGATATTGAAAAGGGGAGAAGTTCGGTTTTTATTGCATATATCGACGTTTCAGCCGGATTAGAGTGGTTTTACGTGTACATCTTCCATCGGTAATATAAACGGAAAATCAGGAACATTTTAGTTAATTCTAATGAAAACACATTGATTTTTATCATTTGTATTGGAAACAACATTGTCATATGTCTTTTCTTGGAACTAAATAATACGAAACTTCGCTCTATGATTTGAAGGTAAAATCCTCAAATATGGTAAAATAGTGACTTTTCCACGTTATTCATGTAGTTTGATATTACGCACATATAATCATTTTTACCAATATTTCGATACTATTTCATGTAGTATCACGATAGGTGATTTGGCCTTCAAATCTCAGAATTTCGCATAATATTGCATTTTAAGCAAGTTTTCTTGCATTTTGTTTCGTACGAAAAATCATCGAATTTAGCAATATTTTGACGTTTATCATCCCCTTTTCCTTCATGTGATTTAAACAAAATATCATCGAATTAGGCAATATTTTGCCGTTTTCCACGTTTTTGTGAAATTTCAGTCCATGGGTATTACTTCATATATATACGATAAAAATGATGCAAACACATAATTGATTAGATAATAACCTTAAATACTTCATTTTCAATCATCTATTTGTTTCTCGTTAAAATACTGAGTAAGATATTGAAAAGGAGAGAAGTTCGGTTTTTATTGCATATATCGACGTTTCAGCCGGATTAGAGCGGTTTTACGTGTACATCTTCCCTCGTTAATATAAACGGAAAATCAAGAACATTATAGTTAATTCTAATGAAAACACATTGTTTTTTATCATTTGTATTGGAAACAACATTGTCATATGTCTTTTCTTGGAACTAAATAATACGAAACCTCGCTCTATGATTTGAAGGTAAAATCCTCAAATATGGTAAACTAGTGACTTTTTCACGTTAATCATGTAGTTTTATATTACGCAAATATATTCATTTTTACCAATATTTCGATACTATTTCATGTAGTATCACGATATGTGATTTGGCCTTCAAATCTCAGAATTTCGCATAATATTACATTTTAGGCAAGTTTTCTTGCATTTTGTTTCGTACGAAAAATCATCAAATTTAGCAATATTTTGACGTTTATCATCCCCTTTTCCTTCGTGCGATTTAAACAAAATATCATCGAATTAGGCAATACTTTGCCGTTCTCCACGTTTTTGTGAATTTTCAGTCCATTGGTATTACTTCATATATATACGATAAAAATGATGCAAACACATAATTGATTAGAAAATAATCTTAAATACTTCATTTTCAATCATCTATTTGTTTCTCGTTAAAATACTGTGTAAGATATTGAAAAGGGGAGAAGTTCGGTTTTTATTTTATATATCGACGTTTCAGCCGGATTAGAGCGGTTTTATGTGTACATCTTCCATCGGTAATATAAACGGAAAATCAGGAACATTTTAGTTAATTCTAATGAAAACACATTGATTTTTATCATTTGTATTGGAAGCAACATTGTCATATGTCTTTTCTTGGATCTAAATAATACGAAACCTCGCTCTATGATTTGAAGTTAAAATCGTCAAATATGGTAAAATAGTGACTTTTTTTCACGTTTTTCATGTAGTTTGATATTACGTATATATATTCATTTTTACCAATATTTCGATACTATTTCATGTAGTATCACGATATGTGATTTGGCCTTCAAATCTCAGAATTTCGCATAATATTGCATTTTAAGCAAGTTTTCTTGCATTTTGTTTCGTACGAAAAATCATCGAATTTAGCAATATTTTGACGTTTATCATCTCCTTTTCCTTCATGTGATTTAAACAAAATATCATCGAATTAGGCAATATTGTGCCGTTTTCCACGTTTTTGTGAATTTTCCGTCCATGGGTATTAATTCATATATATATATATATATACGATAAAAATGATGCAAACACATAATTGATTAGATAATAACCTTAAATACTTCATTTTCAATATATTTGAAAATAAATTTTTCATATATTTCATATATTTTCATATATTTGTTTCTCGTTAAAATACTGATTAAGATATTGAAAAGGAGAGAAGTTCGGTTTTTATTGCATATATCGACGTTTCTGCCGGATTAGAGCGGTTTTACGTTTACATCTTCCCTCGTTAATATAAACGGAAAATCAAGAACATTATAGTTAATTCTAATGAAAACACATTGTTTTTTATCATTTGTATTGGAAACAACATTGTCATATGTCTTTTCTTGGATCTAAATAATACGAAACCTCGCTCTATGATTTGAAGGTAAAATCCTCAAATATGGTAAACTAGTGACTTTTTCACGTTAATCATGTAGTTTGATATTACGCAAATATATTCATTTTTACCAATATTTCGATACTATTTCATGTAGTATCACGATAGGTGATTTGGCCTTCAAATCTCAGAATTTCGCATAATATTGCATTTTAAGCAAGTTTTCTTGCATTTTGTTTCGTACGAAAAATCATCGAATTTACCAATATTTTGACGTTTATCATCCCCTTTTCCTTCATGTGATTTAAATAAAATATCATCGAATTAGGCAATATTTTGCCGTTTTCCACGTTTTTGTGAATTTTCAGTCCATGGGTATTAATTCATATATATACGAAAAAAATGATGCAAACACATAATTTATTAGATAATAACCTTAAATTCTTCATTTTCAATCAACTATTTGTTTCTCGTTAAAATACTGAGTAAGATATTGAAAAGGGGAGAAGTTCGGTTTCTATTGCATATATCGACGTTTCAGCCGGATTAGAGTGGTTTTACGTGTACATCTTCCATCGGTAATATAAACGGAAAATCAGGAACATTTTAGTTAATTCTAATGAAAACACATTGATTTTTATCATTTGTATTGGAAACAACATTGTCATATGTCTTTTCTTGGAACTAAATAATACGAAACTTCGCTCTATGATTTGAAGGTAAAATCCTCAAATATGGTAAAATAGTGACTTTTCCACGTTATTCATGTAGTTTGATATTACGCACATATAATCATTTTTACAAATATTTCGATACTATTTCATGTAGTATCACGATAGGTGATTTGGCCTTCAAATCTCAGAATTTCGCATAATATTGCATTTTAAGCAAGTTTTCTTGCATTTTGTTTCGTACGAAAAATCATCGAATTTAGCAATATTTTGACGTTTATCATCCCCTTTTCCTTCATGTGATTTAAACAAAATATCATCGAATTAGGCAATATTTTGCCGTTTTCCACGTTTTTGTGAAATTTCAGTCCATGGGTATTACTTCATATATATACGATAAAAATGATGCAAACACATAATTGATTAGATAATAACCTTAAATACTTCATTTTGAATCATCTATTTGTTTCTCGTTAAAATACTGAGTAAGATATTGAAAAGGAGAGAAGTTCGGTTTTTATTGCATATATCGACGTTTCAGCCGGATTAGAGCGGTTTTACGTGTACATCTTCCCTCGTTAATATAAACGGAAAATCAAGAACATTATAGTTAATTCTAATGAAAACACATTGTTTTTTATCATTTGTATTGGAAACAACATTGTCATATGTCTTTTCTTGGAACTAAATAATACGAAACCTCGCTCTATGATTTGAAGGTAAAATCCTCAAATATGGTAAACTAGTGACTTTTTCACGTTAATCATGTAGTTTGATATTACGCAAATATATTCATTTTTACCAATATTTCGATACTATTTCATGTAGTATCACGATATGTGATTTGGCCTTCAAATCTCAGAATTTCGCATAATATTACATTTTAGGCAAGTTTTCTTGCATTTTGTTTCGTACGAAAAATCATCAAATTTAGCAATATTTTGACGTTTATCATCCCCTTTTCCTTCGTGCGATTTAAACAAAATATCATCGAATTAGGCAATACTTTGCCGTTCTCCACGTTTTTGTGAATTTTCAGTCCATTGGTATTACTTCATATATATACGATAAAAATGATGCAAACACATAATTGATTAGAAAATAACCTTAAATACTTCATTTTCAATCATCTATTTGTTTCTCGTTAAAATACTGTGTAAGATATTGAAAAGGGGAGAAGTTCGGTTTTTATTTTATATATCGACGTTTCAGCCGGATTAGAGCGGTTTTATGTGTACATCTTCCATCGGTAATATAAACGGAAAATCAGGAACATTTTAGTTAATTCTAATGAAAACACATTGATTTTTATCATTTGTATTGGAAGCAACATTGTCATATGTCTTTTCTTGGATCTAAATAATACGAAACCTCGCTCTATGATTTGAAGTTAAAATCCTCAAATATGGTAAAATAGTGACTTTTTTTCACGTTTTTCATGTAGTTTGATATTACGTATATATATTCATTTTTACCAATATTTCGATACTATTTCATGTAGTATCACGATATGTGATTTGGCCTTCAAATCTCAGAATTTCGCATAATATTGCATTTTAAGCAAGTTTTCTTGCATTTTGTTTCGTACGAAAAATCATCGAATTTAGCAATATTTTGACGTTTATCATCTCCTTTTCCTTCATGTGATTTAAACAAAATATCATCGAATTAGGCAATATTGTGCCGTTTTCCACGTTTTTGTGAATTTTCCGTCCATGGGTATTAATTCATATATATATATATATATATACGATAAAAATGATGCAAACACATAATTGATTAGATAATAACCTTAAATACTTCATTTTCAATATATTTGAAAATAAATTTTTCATATATTTCATATATTTTCATATATTTGTTTCTCGTTAAAATACTGATTAAGATATTGAAAAGGAGAGAAGTTCGGTTTTTATTGCATATATCGACGTTTCTGCCGGATTAGAGCGGTTTTACGTTTACATCTTCCCTCGTTAATATAAACGGAAAATCAAGAACATTATAGTTAATTCTAATGAAAACACATTGTTTTTTATCATTTGTATTGGAAACAACATTGTCATATGTCTTTTCTTGGAACTAAATAATACGAAACCTCGCTCTATGATTTGAAGGTAAAATCCTCAAATATGGTAAACTAGTGACTTTTTCACGTTAATCATGTAGTTTGATATTACGCAAATATATTCATTTTTACCAATATTTCGATACTATTTTATGTAGTATCACGATAGGTGACTTGGCCTTCAAATCTCAGAATTTCGCATAATATTGCATTTTAAGCAAGTTTTCTTGCATTTTGTTTCGTACGAAAAATCATCGAATTTACCAATATTTTGACGTTTATCATCCCCTTTTCCTTCATGTGATTTAAATAAAATATCATCGAATTAGGCAATATTTTGCCGTTTTCCACGTTTTTGTGAATTTTCAGTCCATGGGTATTAATTCATATATATACGAAAAAAATGATGCAAACACATAATTTATTAGATAATAACCTTAAATTCTTCATTTTCAATCAACTATTTGTTTCTCGTTAAAATACTGAGTAAGATATTGAAAAGGGGAGAAGTTCGGTTTTTATTGCATATATCGACGTTTCAGCCGGATTAGAGTGGTTTTACGTGTACATCTTCCATCGGTAATATAAACGGAAAATCAGGAACATTTTAGTTAATTCTAATGAAAACACATTGATTTTTATCATTTGTATTGGAAACAACATTGTCATATGTCTTTTCTTGGAACTAAATAATACGAAACTTCGCTCTATGATTTGAAGGTAAAATCCTCAAATATGGTAAAATAGTGACTTTTCCACGTTATTCATGTAGTTTGATATTACGCACATATAATCATTTTTACCAATATTTCGATACTATTTCATGTAGTATCACGATAGGTGATTTGGCCTTCAAATCTCAGAATTTCGCATAATATTGCATTTTAAGCAAGTTTTCTTGCATTTTGTTTCGTACGAAAAATCATCGAATTTAGCAATATTTTGACGTTTATCATCCCCTTTTCCTTCATGTGATTTAAACAAAATATCATCGAATTAGGCAATATTTTGCCGTTTTCCACGTTTTTGTGAAATTTCAGTCCATGGGTATTACTTCATATATATACGATAAAAATGATGCAAACACATAATTGATTAGATAATAACCTTAAATACTTCATTTTGAATCATCTATTTGTTTCTCGTTAAAATACTGAGTAAGATATTGAAAAGGAGAGAAGTTCGGTTTTTATTGCATATATCGACGTTTCAGCCGGATTAGAGCGGTTTTACGTGTACATCTTCCCTCGTTAATATAAACGGAAAATCAAGAACATTATAGTTAATTCTAATGAAAACACATTGTTTTTTATCATTTGTATTGGAAAAAACATTGTCATATGACTTTTCTTGGAACTAAATAATACGAAACCTCGCTCTATGATTTGAAGGTAAAATCCTCAAATATGGTAAACTAGTGACTTTTTCACGTTAATCATGTAGTTTGATATTATGCAAATATATTCATTTTTACCAATATTTCGATACTATTTCATGTAGTATCACGATATGTGATTTGGCCTTCAAATCTCAGAATTTCGCATAATATTACATTTTAGGCAAGTTTTCTTGCATTTTGTTTCGTACGAAAAATCATCAAATTTAGCAATATTTTGACGTTTATCATCCCCTTTTCCTTCGTGCGATTTAAACAAAATATCATCGAATTAGGCAATACTTTGCCGTTCTCCACGTTTTTGTGACTTTTCAGTCCATTGGTATTACTTCATATATATACGATAAAAATGATGCAAACACATAATTGATTAGATAATAACCTTAAATACTTCATTTTCAATCATCTATTTGTTTCTCGTTAAAATACTGTGTAAGATATTGAAAAGGGGAGAAGTTCGGTTTTTATTTTATATATCGACGTTTCAGCCGGATTAGAGCGGTTTTATGTGTACATCTTCCATCGGTAATATAAACGGAAAATCAGGAACATTTTAGTTAATTCTAATGAAAACACATTGATTTTTATCATTTGTATTGGAAGCAACATTGTCATATGTCTTTTCTTGGATCTAAATAATACGAAACCTCGCTCTATGATTTGAAGTTAAAATCCTCAAATATGGTAAAATAGTGACTTTTTTTCACGTTTTTCATGTAGTTTGATATTACGTATATATATTCATTTTTACCAATATTTCGATACTATTTCATGTAGTATCACGATATGTGATTTGGCCTTCAAATCTCAGAATTTCGCATAATATTGCATTTTAAGCAAGTTTTCTTGCATTTTGTTTCGTACGAAAAATCATCGAATTTAGCAATATTTTGACGTTTATCATCTCCTTTTCCTTCATGTGATTTAAACAAAATATCATCGAATTAGGCAATATTGTGCCGTTTTCCACGTTTTTGTGAATTTTCCGTCCATTGGTATTAATTCATATATATATATATATATACGATAAAAATGATGCAAACACATAATTGATTAGATAATAACCTTAAATACTTCATTTTCAATATATTTGAAAATAAATTTTTCATATATTTCATATATTTTCATATATTTGTTTCTCGTTAAAATACTGATTAAGATATTGAAAAGGAGAGAAGTTCGGTTTTTATTGCATATATCGACGTTTCTGCCGGATTAGAGCGGTTTTACGTTTACATCTTCCCTCGTTAATATAAACGGAAAATCAAGAACATTATAGTTAATTCTAATGAAAACACATTGTTTTTTATCATTTGTATTGGAAACAACATTGTCATATGTCTTTTCTTGGAACTAAATAATACGAAACCTCGCTCTATGATTTGAAGGTAAAATCCTCAAATATGGTAAACTAGTGACTTTTTCACGTTAATCATGTAGTTTGATATTACGCAAATATATTCATTTTTACCAATATTTCGATACTATTTTATGTAGTATCACGATAGGTGACTTGGCCTTCAAATCTCAGAATTTCGCATAATATTGCATTTTAAGCAAGTTTTCTTGCATTTTGTTTCGTACGAAAAATCATCGAATTTACCAATATTTTGACGTTTATCATCCCCTTTTCCTTCATGTGATTTAAATAAAATATCATCGAATTAGGCAATATTTTGCCGTTTTCCACGTTTTTGTGAATTTTCAGTCCATGGGTATTAATTCATATATATACGAAAAAAATGATGCAAACACATAATTTATTAGATAATAACCTTAAATTCTTCATTTTCAATCAACTATTTGTTTCTCGTTAAAATACTGAGTAAGATATTGAAAAGGGGAGAAGTTCGGTTTTTATTGCATATATCGACGTTTCAGCCGGATTAGAGTGGTTTTACGTGTACATCTTCCATCGGTAATATAAACGGAAAATCAGGAACATTTTAGTTAATTCTAATGAAAACACATTGATTTTTATCATTTGTATTGGAAACAACATTGTCATATGTCTTTTCTTGGAACTAAATAATACGAAACTTCGCTCTATGATTTGAAGGTAAAATCCTCAAATATGGTAAAATAGTGACTTTTCCACGTTATTCATGTAGTTTGATATTACGCACATATAATCATTTTTACCAATATTTCGATACTATTTCATGTAGTATCACGATAGGTGATTTGGCCTTCAAATCTCAGAATTTCGCATAATATTGCATTTTAAGCAAGTTTTCTTGCATTTTGTTTCGTACGAAAAATCATCGAATTTAGCAATATTTTGACGTTTATCATCCCCTTTTCCTTCATGTGATTTAAACAAAATATCATCGAATTAGGCAATATTTTGCCGTTTTCCACGTTTTTGTGAAATTTCAGTCCATGGGTATTACTTCATATATATACGATAAAAATGATGCAAACACATAATTGATTAGATAATAACCTTAAATACTTCATTTTGAATCATCTATTTGTTTCTCGTTAAAATACTGAGTAAGATATTGAAAAGGAGAGAAGTTCGGTTTTTATTGCATATATCGACGTTTCAGCCGGATTAGAGCGGTTTTACGTGTACATCTTCCCTCGTTAATATAAACGGAAAATCAAGAACATTATAGTTAATTCTAATGAAAACACATTGTTTTTTATCATTTGTATTGGAAAAAACATTGTCATATGACTTTTCTTGGAACTAAATAATACGAAACCTCGCTCTATGATTTGAAGGTAAAATCCTCAAATATGGTAAACTAGTGACTTTTTCACGTTAATCATGTAGTTTGATATTATGCAAATATATTCATTTTTACCAATATTTCGATACTATTTCATGTAGTATCACGATATGTGATTTGGCCTTCAAATCTCAGAATTTCGCATAATATTACATTTTAGGCAAGTTTTCTTGCATTTTGTTTCGTACGAAAAATCATCAAATTTAGCAATATTTTGACGTTTATCATCCCCTTTTCCTTCGTGCGATTTAAACAAAATATCATCGAATTAGGCAATACTTTGCCGTTCTCCACGTTTTTGTGACTTTTCAGTCCATTGGTATTACTTCATATATATACGATAAAAATGATGCAAACACATAATTGATTAGATAATAACCTTAAATACTTCATTTTCAATCATCTATTTGTTTCTCGTTAAAATACTGTGTAAGATATTGAAAAGGGGAGAAGTTCGGTTTTTATTTTATATATCGACGTTTCAGCCGGATTAGAGCGGTTTTATGTGTACATCTTCCATCGGTAATATAAACGGAAAATCAGGAACATTTTAGTTAATTCTAATGAAAACACATTGATTTTTATCATTTGTATTGGAAGCAACATTGTCATATGTCTTTTCTTGGATCTAAATAATACGAAACCTCGCTCTATGATTTGAAGTTAAAATCCTCAAATATGGTAAAATAGTGATTTTTTTCACGTTTTTCATGTAGTTTGATATTACGTATATATATTCATTTTTACCAATATTTCGATACTATTTCATGTAGTATCACGATATGTGATTTGGCCTTCAAATCTCAGAATTTCGCATAATATTGCATTTTAAGCAAGTTTTCTTGCATTTTGTTTCGTACGAAAAATCATCGAATTTAGCAATATTTTGACGTTTATCATCTCCTTTTCCTTCATGTGATTTAAACAAAATATCATCGAATTAGGCAATATTGTGCCGTTTTCCACGTTTTTGTGAATTTTCCGTCCATTGGTATTAATTCATATATATATATATATATACGATAAAAATGATGCAAACACATAATTGATTAGATAATAACCTTAAATACTTCATTTTCAATATATTTGAAAATAAATTTTTCATATATTTCATATATTTTCATATATTTGTTTCTCGTTAAAATACTGATTAAGATATTGAAAAGGAGAGAAGTTCGGTTTTTATTGCATATATCGACGTTTCTGCCGGATTAGAGCGGTTTTACGTTTACATCTTCCCTCGTTAATATAAACGGAAAATCAAGAACATTATAGTTAATTCTAATGAAAACACATTGTTTTTTATCATTTGTATTGGAAACAACATTGTCATATGTCTTTTCTTGGAACTAAATAATACGAAACCTCGCTCTATGATTTGAAGGTAAAATCCTCAAATATGGTAAACTAGTGACTTTTTCACGTTAATCATGTAGTTTGATATTACGCAAATATATTCATTTTTACCAATATTTCGATACTATTTCATGTAGTATCACGATAGGTGATTTGGCCTTCAAATCTCAGAATTTCGCATAATATTGCATTTTAAGCAAGTTTTCTTGCATTTTGTTTCGTACGAAAAATCATCGAATTTACCAATATTTTGACGTTTATCATCCCCTTTTCCTTCATGTGATTTAAAAAAAATATCATCGAATTAGGCAATATTTTGCCGTTTTCCACGTTTTTGTGAATTTTCAGTCCATGGGTATTAATTCATATATATACGAAAAAAATGATGCAAACACATAATTTATTAGATAATAACCTTAAATTCTTCATTTTCAATCAACTATTTGTTTCTCGTTAAAATACTGAGTAAGATATTGAAAAGGGGAGAAGTTCGGTTTTTATTGCATATATCGACGTTTCAGCCGGATTAGAGTGGTTTTACGTGTACATCTTCCATCGGTAATATAAACGGAAAATCAGGAACATTTTAGTTAATTCTAATGAAAACACATTGATTTTTATCATTTGTATTGGAAACAACATTGTCATATGTCTTTTCTTGGAACTAAATAATACGAAACTTCGCTCTATGATTTGAAGGTAAAATCCTCAAATATGGTAAAATAGTGACTTTTCCACGTTATTCATGTAGTTTGATATTACGCACATATAATCATTTTTACCAATATTTCGATACTATTTCATGTAGTATCACGATAGGTGATTTGGCCTTCAAATCTCAGAATTTCGCATAATATTGCATTTTAAGCAAGTTTTCTTGCATTTTGTTTCGTACGAAAAATCATCGAATTTAGCAATATTTTGACGTTTATCATCCCCTTTTCCTTCATGTGATTTAAACAAAATATCATCGAATTAGGCAATATTTTGCCGTTTTCCACGTTTTTGTGAAATTTCAGTCCATGGGTATTACTTCATATATATACGATAAAAATGATGCAAACACATAATTGATTAGATAATAACCTTAAATACTTCATTTTGAATCATCTATTTGTTTCTCGTTAAAATACTGAGTAAGATATTGAAAAGGAGAGAAGTTCGGTTTTTATTGCATATATCGACGTTTCAGCCGGATTAGAGCGGTTTTACGTGTACATCTTCCCTCGTTAATATAAACGGAAAATCAAGAACATTATAGTTAATTCTAATGAAAACACATTGTTTTTTATCATTTGTATTGGAAGCAACATTGTCATATGTCTTTTCTTGGATCTAAATAATACGAAACCTCGCTCTATGATTTGAAGTTAAAATCCTCAAATATGGTAAAATAGTGACTTTTTTTCACGTTTTTCATGTAGTTTGATATTACGTATATATATTCATTTTTACCAATATTTCGATACTATTTCATGTAGTATCACGATATGTGATTTGGCCTTCAAATCTCAGAATTTCGCATAATATTGCATTTTAAGCAAGTTTTCTTGCATATTGTTTCGTACGAAAAATCATCGAATTTAGCAATATTTTGACGTTTATCATCTCCTTTTCCTTCATGTGATTTAAACAAAATATCATCGAATTAGGCAATATTGTGCCGTTTTCCACGTTATTGTGAATTTTCCGTCCATGGGTATTAATTCATATATATATATATATATACGATAAAAATGATGCAAACACATAATTGATTAGATAATAACCTTAAATACTTCATTTTCAATATATTTGAAAATAAATTTTTCATATATTTCATATATTTTCATATATTTGTTTCTCGTTAGAATACTGATTAAGATATTGAAAAGGAGAGAAGTTCGGTTTTTATTGCATATATCGACGTTTCTGCCGGATTAGAGCGGTTTTACGTTTACATCTTCCCTCGTTAATATAAACGGAAAATCAAGAACATTATAGTTAATTCTAATGAAAACACATTGTTTTTTATCATTTGTATTGGAAACAACATTGTCATATGTCTTTTCTTGGAACTAAATAATACGAAACCTCGCTCTATGATTTGAAGGTAAAATCCTCAAATATGGTAAACTAGTGACTTTTTCACGTTAATCATGTAGTTTGATATTACGCAAATATATTCATTTTTACCAATATTTCGATACTATTTCATGTAGTATCACGATAGGTGATTTGGCCTTCAAATCTCAGAATTTCGCATAATATTGCATTTTAAGCAAGTTTTCTTGCATTTTGTTTCGTACGAAAAATCATCGAATTTACCAATATTTTGACGTTTATCATCCCCTTTTCCTTCATGTGATTTAAATAAAATATCATCGAATTAGGCAATATTTTGCCGTTTTCCACGTTTTTGTGAATTTTCAGTCCATGGGTATTAATTCATATATATACGAAAAAAATGATGCAAACACATAATTTATTAGATAATAACCTTAAATTCTTCATTTTCAATCAACTATTTGTTTCTCGTTAAAATACTGAGTAAGATATTGAAAAGGGGAGAAGTTCGGTTTTTATTGCATATATCGACGTTTCAGCCGGATTAGAGTGGTTTTACGTGTACATCTTCCATCGGTAATATAAACGGAAAATCAGGAACATTTTAGTTAATTCTAATGAAAACACATTGATTTTTATCATTTGTATTGGAAACAACATTGTCATATGTCTTTTCTTGGAACTAAATAATACGAAACTTCGCTCTATGATTTGAAGGTAAAATCCTCAAATATGGTAAAATAGTGACTTTTCCACGTTATTCATGTAGTTTGATATTACGCACATATAATCATTTTTACCAATATTTCGATACTATTTCATGTAGTATCACGATAGGTGATTTGGCCTTCAAATCTCAGAATTTCGCATAATATTGCATTTTAAGCAAGTTTTCTTGCATTTTGTTTCGTACGAAAAATCATCGAATTTAGCAATATTTTGACGTTTATCATCCCCTTTTCCTTCATGTGATTTAAACAAAATATCATCGAATTAGGCAATATTTTGCCGTTTTCCACGTTTTTGTGAAATTTCAGTCCATGGGTATTACTTCATATATATACGATAAAAATGATGCAAACACATAATTGATTAGATAATAACCTTAAATACTTCATTTTGAATCATCTATTTGTTTCTCGTTAAAATACTGAGTAAGATATTGAAAAGGAGAGAAGTTCGGTTTTTATTGCATATATCGACGTTTCAGCCGGATTAGAGCGGTTTTACGTGTACATCTTCCCTCGTTAATATAAACGGAAAATCAAGAACATTATAGTTAATTCTAATGAAAACACATTGTTTTTTATCATTTGTATTGGAAAAAACATTGTCATATGTCTTTTCTTGGAACTAAATAATACGAAACTTCGCTCTATGATTTGAAGGTAAAATCCTCAAATATGGTAAAATAGTGACTTTTCCACGTTATTCATGTAGTTTGATATTACGCACATATAATCATTTTTACCAATATTTCGATACTATTTCATGTAGTATCACGATAGGTGATTTGGCCTTCAAATCTCAGAATTTCGCATAATATTGCATTTTAAGCAAGTTTTCTTGCATTTTGTTTCGTACGAAAAATCATCAAATTTAGCAATATTTTGACGTTTATCATCCCCTTTTCCTTCGTGCGATTTAAACAAAATATCATCGAATTAGGCAATACTTTGCCGTTCTCCACGTTTTTGTGAATTTTCAGTCCATTGGTATTACTTCATATATATACGATAAAAATGATGCAAACACATAATTGATTAGATAATAACCTTAAATACTTCATTTTCAATCATCTATTTGTTTCTCGTTAAAATACTGTGTAAGATATTGAAAAGGGGAGAAGTTCGGTTTTTATTTTATATATCGACGTTTCAGCCGGATTAGAGCGGTTTTATGTGTACATCTTCCATCGGTAATATAAACGGAAAATCAGGAACATTTTAGTTAATTCTAATGAAAACACATTGATTTTTATCATTTGTATTGGAAGCAACATTGTCATATGTCTTTTCTTGGATCTAAATAATACGAAACCTCGCTCTATGATTTGAAGTTAAAATCCTCAAATATGGTAAAATAGTGACTTTTTTTCACGTTTTTCATGTAGTTTGATATTACGTATATATATTCATTTTTACCAATATTTCGATACTATTTCATGTAGTATCACGATATGTGATTTGGCCTTCAAATCTCAGAATTTCGCATAATATTGCATTTTAAGCAAGTTTTCTTGCATTTTGTTTCGTACGAAAAATCATCGAATTTAGCAATATTTTGACGTTTATCATCTCCTTTTCCTTCATGTGATTTAAACAAAATATCATCGAATTAGGCAATATTGTGCCGTTTTCCACGTTTTTGTGAATTTTCCGTCCATGGGTATTAATTCATATATATATATATATATATACGATAAAAATGATGCAAACACATAATTGATTAGATAATAACCTTAAATACTTCATTTTCAATATATTTGAAAATAAATTTTTCATATATTTCATATATTTTCATATATTTGTTTCTCGTTAAAATACTGATTAAGATATTGAAAAGGAGAGAAGTTCGGTTTTTATTGCATATATCGACGTTTCTGCCGGATTAGAGCGGTTTTACGTTTACATCTTCCCTCGTTAATATAAACGGAAAATCAAGAACATTATAGTTAATTCTAATGAAAACACATTGTTTTTTATCATTTGTATTGGAAACAACATTGTCATATGTCTTTTCTTGGAACTAAATAATACGAAACCTCGCTCTATGATTTGAAGGTAAAATCCTCAAATATGGTAAACTAGTGACTTTTTCACGTTAATCATGTAGTTTGATATTACGCAAATATATTCATTTTTACCAATATTTCGATACTATTTCATGTAGTATCACGATAGGTGATTTGGCCTTCAAATCTCAGAATTTCGCATAATATTGCATTTTAAGCAAGTTTTCTTGCATTTTGTTTCGTACGAAAAATCATCGAATTTACCAATATTTTGACGTTTATCATCCCCTTTTCCTTCATGTGATTTAAATAAAATATCATCGAATTAGGCAATATTTTGTCGTTTTCCACGTTTTTGTGAATTTTCAGTCCATGGGTATTAATTCATATATATACGAAAAAAATGATGCAAACACATAATTTATTAGATAATAACCTTAAATTCTTCATTTTCAATCAACTATTTGTTTCTCGTTAAAATACTGAGTAAGATATTGAAAAGGGGAGAAGTTCGGTTTTTATTGCATATATCGACGTTTCAGCCGGATTAGAGTGGTTTTACGTGTACATCTTCCATCGGTAATATAAACGGAAAATCAGGAACATTTTAGTTAATTCTAATGAAAACACATTGATTTTTATCATTTGTATTGGAAACAACATTGTCATATGTCTTTTCTTGGAACTAAATAATACGAAACTTCGCTCTATGATTTGAAGGTAAAATCCTCAAATATGGTAAAATAGTGACTTTTCCACGTTATTCATGTAGTTTGATATTACGCACATATAATCATTTTTACCAATATTTCGATACTATTTCATGTAGTATCACGATAGGTGATTTGGCCTTCAAATCTCAGAATTTCGCATAATATTGCATTTTAAGCAAGTTTTCTTGCATTTTGTTTCGTACGAAAAATCATCGAATTTAGCAATATTTTGACGTTTATCATCCCCTTTTCCTTCATGTGATTTAAACAAAATATCATCGAATTAGGCAATATTTTGCCGTTTTCCACGTTTTTGTGAAATTTCAGTCCATGGGTATTACTTCATATATATACGATAAAAATGATGCAAACACATAATTGATTAGATAATAACCTTAAATACTTCATTTTGAATCATCTATTTGTTTCTCGTTAAAATACTGAGTAAGATATTGAAAAGGAGAGAAGTTCGGTTTTTATTGCATATATCGACGTTTCAGCCGGATTAGAGCGGTTTTACGTGTACATCTTCCCTCGTTAATATAAACGGAAAATCAAGAACATTATAGTTAATTCTAATGAAAACACATTGTTTTTTATCATTTGTATTGGAAAAAACATTGTCATATGTCTTTTCTTGGAACTAAATAATACGAAACCTCGCTCTATGATTTGAAGGTAAAATCCTCAAATATGGTAAACTAGTGACTTTTTCACGTTAATCATGTAGTTTGATATTACGCAAATATATTCATTTTTACCAATATTTCGATACTATTTCATGTAGTATCACGATATGTGATTTGGCCTTCAAATCTCAGAATTTCGCATAATATTACATTTTAGGCAAGTTTTCTTGCATTTTGTTTCGTACGAAAAATCATCAAATTTAGCAATATTTTGACGTTTATCATCCCCTTTTCCTTCGTGCGATTTAAACAAAATATCATCGAATTAGGCAATACTTTGCCGTTCTCCACGTTTTTGTGAATTTTCAGTCCATTGGTATTACTTCATATATATACGATAAAAATGATGCAAACACATAATTGATTAGATAATAACCTTAAATACTTCATTTTCAATCATCTATTTGTTTCTCGTTAAAATACTGTGTAAGATATTGAAAAGGGGAGAAGTTCGGTTTTTATTTTATATATCGACGTTTCAGCCGGATTAGAGCGGTTTTATGTGTACATCTTCCATCGGTAATATAAACGGAAAATCAGGAACATTTTAGTTAATTCTAATGAAAACACATTGATTTTTATCATTTGTATTGGAAGCAACATTGTCATATGTCTTTTCTTGGATCTAAATAATACGAAACCTCGCTCTATGATTTGAAGTTAAAATCCTCAAATATGGTAAAATAGTGACTTTTTTTCACGTTTTTCATGTAGTTTGATATTACGTATATATATTCATTTTTACCAATATTTCGATACTATTTCATGTAGTATCACGATATGTGATTTGGCCTTCAAATCTCAGAATTTCGCTAAATATTGCATTTTAAGCAAGTTTTCTTGCATTTTGTTTCGTACGAAAAATCATCGAATTTAGCAATATTTTGACGTTTATCATCTCCTTTTCCTTCATGTGATTTAAACAAAATATCATCGAATTAGGCAATATTGTGCCGTTTTCCACGTTTTTGTGAATTTTCCGTCCATGGGTATTAATTCATATATATATATATACGATAAAAATGATGCAAACACATAATTGATAAGATAATAACCTTAAATACTTCATTTTCAATATATTTGAAAATAAATTTTTCATATATTTCATATATTTTCATATATTTGTTTCTCGTTAAAATACTGATTAAGATATTGAAAATGAGAGAAGTTCGGTTTTTATTGCATATATCGACGTTTCTGCCGGATTAGAGCGGTTTTACGTTTACATCTTCCCTCGTTAATATAAACGGAAAATCAAGAACATTATAGTTAATTCTAATGAAAACACATTGTTTTTTATCATTTGTATTGGAAACAACATTGTCATATGTCTTTTCTTGGAACTAAATAATACGAAACCTCGCTCTATGATTTGAAGGTAAAATCCTCAAATATGGTAAACTAGTGACTTTTTCACGTTAATCATGTAGTTTGATATTACGCAAATATATTCATTTTTACCAATATTTCGATACTATTTCATGTAGTATCACGATAGGTGATTTGGCCTTCAAATCTCAGAATTTCGCATAATATTGCATTTTAAGCAAGTTTTCTTGCATTTTGTTTCGTACGAAAAATCATCGAATTTAGCAATATTTTGACGTTTATCATCCCCTTTTCCTTCATGTGATTTAAACAAAATATCATCGAATTAGGCAATATTTTGCCGTTTTCCACGTTTTTGTGAAATTTCAGTCCATGGGTATTACTTCATATATATACGATAAAAATGATGCAAACACATAATTGATTAGATAATAACCTTAAATACTTCATTTTGAATCATCTATTTGTTTCTCGTTAAAATACTGAGTAAGATATTGAAAAGGAGAGAAGTTCGGTTTTTATTGCATATATCGACGTTTCAGCCGGATTAGAGCGGTTTTACGTGTACATCTTCCCTCGTTAATATAAACGGAAAATCAAGAACATTATAGTTAATTCTAATGAAAACACATTGTTTTTTATCATTTGTATTGGAAACAACATTGTCATATGTCTTTTCTTGGAACTAAATAATACGAAACTTCGCTCTATGATTTGAAGGTAAAATCCTCAAATATGGTAAAATAGTGACTTTTTCACGTTAATCATGTAGTTTGATATTACGCAAATATATTCATTTTTACCAATATTTCGATACTATTTCATGTAGTATCACGATATGTGATTTGGCCTTCAAATCTCAGAATTTCGCATAATATTGCATTTAAGCAAGTTTTCTTGCATTTTGTTTCGTACGAAAAATCATCAAATTTAGCAATATTTTGACGTTTATCATCCCCTTTTCCTTCATGTGATTTAAACAAAATATCATCGAATTAGGCAATATTTTGCCGTTTTCCACGTTTTTGTGAAATTTCAGTCCATGGGTATTACTTCATATATATACGATAAAAATGATGCAAACACATAATTGATTAGATAATAACCTTAAATAATTGATAATTAAATACGATAATTTTCAATCATCTATTTGTTTCTCGTTAAAATACTGAGTAAGATATTGAAAAGGAGAGAAGTTCGGTTTTTATTGCATATATCGACGTTTCAGCCGGATTAGAGCGGTTTTACGTGTACATCTTCCATCGGTAATATAAACGGAAAATCAAGAACATTTTAGTTAATTCTAATGAAAACATATTGATTTTTATCATTTGTATTGGAAACAACATTGTCATATGTCTTTTCTTGGATCTAAATAATACGAAACCTCGCTCTATGATTTGAAGTTAAAATCCTCAAATATGCTTAAATAGTGACTTTTTTCACGTTTTTCATGTAGTTTGATATTACGTAAATATATTCATTTTTACCAATATTTCGATACTATTTCATATAGGATCACGATATGTGATTTGGCCTTCAAATCTCAGAATTTCGCATAATATTGCATTTTAAGCAAGTTTTCTTGTATTTTGTTTCGTACGAAAAATCATCGAATTTAGCAATATTTTGACGTTTATCATCTCTTTTTCCTTCATGTGATTTAAACAAAATATCATCGAATTAGGCAATATTGTGCCGTTTTCCACGTTTTTGTGAATTTTCCGTCCATGGGTATTAATTCATATATATATACGATAAAAATGATGCAAACACATAATTGATTAGATAATAACCTTAAATACTTCATTTTCAATATATTTGAAAATATATTTTTCATATATTTCATATATTTTCATATATTTGTTTCTCGTTAAAATACTGATTAAGATATTGAAAAGGGGAGAAGTTCGGTTTTTATTGCATATATCGACGTTTCAGCCGGATTAGAGCGGTTTTACGTTTACATCTTCCCTCGTTAATATAAACGGAAAATCAAGAACATTATAGTTAATTCTAATGAAAACACATTGTTTTTTATCATTTGTATTGGAAACAACATTGTCATATGTCTTTTCTTGGAACTAAATAATACGAAACCTCGCTCTATGATTTGAAGGGAAAATCCTCAAATATGGTAAAATAGTGACTTTTTCACGTTAATCATGTAGTTTGATATTACGCAAATATATTCATTTTCACCAATATTTCGATACTATTTCATGTAGTATCACGATATGTGATTTGGCCTTCAAATCTCAGAATTTCGCATAATATTGCATTTTAAGCAAGTTTTCTTGCATTTTGTTTAGTACGAAAAATCATCGAATTTAGCAATATTTTGACGTTTATCATCCCCTTTTCCTTTATTTGGTTTAAACAAAATATCATTGAATTAGGCAATATTTTGCCGTTTTTCCACGTTTTTGTGAATTTTCAGTCTATGGGTATTAATTCATTATATATACGATAAAAATGATGCAAACACATAATTGATTAGATAATAACCTAAAATACTTCATTTTAATCAACTATTTGTTTCTCGTTAAAATACTGAGTAAGATATTGAAAAGGGGAGAAGTTCTGTTTTTATTGCATATATCGACGTTTCAGCCGGAATAGAGCGGTTTTACGTGTACATCTTCCATCGGTAATATAAACGGAAAATCAGGAACATTTTAGTTAATTCTAATGAAAACACATTGATTTTTATCATTTGTATTGGAAACAACATTGTCATATGTCTTTTCTTGGATCTAAATAATACGAAACCTCGCTCTATGATTTGAAGTTAAAATCCTCAAATATGCTTAAATAGTGACTTTTTTCACGTTTTTCATGTAGTTTGATATTACGTAAATATATTCATTTTTACCAATATTTCGATACTATTTCATATAGGATCACGATATGTGATTTGGCCTTCAAATCTCAGAATTTCGCATAATATTGCATTTTAAGCAAGTTTTCTTGCATTTTGTTTCGTACAAAAAATCATCGAATTTACCAATATTTTGACGTTTATCATCCCCTTTTCCTTCATGTGATTTAAATAAAATATCATCGAATTAGGCAATATTTTCCCGTTTTCCACGTTTTTGTGAATTATCAGTCCATGGGTATTAATTCATATATATACGATAAAAATGATGCAAACACATAATTTTTTAGATAATAACCTTAAATACTTCATTTTCAATCAACTATTTGTTTCTCGTTAAAATTCTGAGTAAGATATTGAAAAGGGGAGAAGTTCGGTTTTTATTGCATATATCGACGTTTCAGCCGGATTAGAGCGGTTATACGTGTACATCTTCCCTCGTTAATATAAACGGAAAATCAAGAACATTATAGTTAATTCTAATGAAAACACATTGATTTTTATCATTTGTATTGGAGACAACATTGTCATATGTCTTTTCTTGGAACTAAATAATACGAAACCTCGCTCTATGATTTGAAGGTAAAATCCTCAAATATGGTAAAATAGTGACTTTTCCACGTTAATCATCTAGTTTGATATTACGCACATATATTCATTTCTACCAATATTTCGATACTATTTCATGTAGTATCACGATAGGTGATTTGGCCTTCAAATCTCAGAATTTCGCATAATATTGCATTTTAAGGAAGTTTTCTTGCATTTTGTTTCGAACGAAAAATCATCGAATTTACCAATATTTTGACGTTTATCATCCCCTTTTCCTTCATGTGATTTAAATAAAATATCATCGAATTAGGCAATATTTTGCCGTTTTCCACGTTTTTGTGAATTTTCAGTCCATGGGTATTAATTCATATATATACGAAAAAAATGATGCAAACACATAATTTATTAGATAATAACCTTAAATTCTTCATTTTCAATCAACTATTTGTTTCTCGTTAAAATTCTGAGTAAGATATTGAAAAGGGGAGAAGTTCGGTTTTTATTGCATATATCGACGTTTCAGCCGGATTAGAGTGGTTTTACGTGTACATCTTCCATCGGTAATATAAACGGAAAATCAGGAACATTTTAGTTAATTCTAATGAAAACACATTGATTTTTATCATTTGTATTGGAAACAACATTGTCATATGTCTTTTCTTGGAACTAAATAATACGAAACTTCGCTCTATGATTTGAAGGTAAAATCCTCAAATATGGTAAAATAGTGACTTTTCCACGTTATTCATGTAGTTTGATATTACGCACATATAATCATTTTTACCAATATTTCGATACTGTTTCATGTAGTATCACGATAGGTGATTTGGCCTTCAAATCTCAGAATTTCGCATAATATTGCATTTTAAGCAAGTTTTCTTGCATTTTGTTTCGTACAAAAAATCATCGAATTTACTAATATTTTGACGTTTATCATCCCCTTTTCCTTCATGTGATTTAAACAAAATATCATCGAATTAGGCAATATTTTGCCGTTTCCCACGTTTTTGTGAATTTTCAGTCCATTGGTATTACTTCATATATATACGATAAAAATGATGCAAACACATAATTGATTAGATAATAACCTCAAATACTTCATTTTCAATCATCTATTTGTTTCTCGTTAAAATACTGTGTAAGATATTGAAAAGGGGAGAAGTTCGGTTTTTATTTTATATATCGACGTTTCAGCCGGATTAGAGCGGTTTTTCGTGTACATCTTCCATCGGTAATATAAACGGAAAATCAGGAACATTTTAGTTAATTCTAATGAAAACACATTGATTTTTATCATTTGTATTGGAAACAACATTGTCATATGTCTTTTCTTGGATCTAAATAATACGAAACCTCGCTCTATGATTTGAAGTTAAAATCCTCAAATATGGTTAAATAGTGACTTTTTTCACGTTTTTCATGTAGTTTGATATTACGTAAATATATTCATTTTTACCAATATTTCGATACTATTTCATGTAGTATCACGATATGTGATTTGGCCTTCAAATCTCAGAATTTCGCATAATATTGCATTTTAAGCAAGTTTTCTTGCATTTTGTTTCGTACGAAAAATCATCGAATTTAGCAATATTTTGACGTTTATCATCCCCTTTTCCTTCATGTGATTTAAACAAAATATCATCGAATTAGGCAATATTTTGCCGTTTTCCACGTTTTTGTGAAATTTCAGTCCATGGGTATTACTTCATATATATACGATAAAAATGATGCAAACACATAATTGATTAGATAATAACCTTAAATACTTCATTTTCAATCATCTATTTGTTTCTCGTTAAAATACTGAGTAAGATATTGAAAAGGAGAGAAGTTCGGTTTTTATTGCATATATCGACGTTTCAGCCGGATTAGAGCGGTTTTACGTGTACATCTTCCCTCGTTAATATAAACGGAAAATCAAGAACATTATAGTTAATTCTAATGAAAACACATTGTTTTTTATCATTTGTATTGGAAACAACATTGTCATATGTCTTTTCTTGGAACTAAATAATACGAAACTTCGCTCTATGATTTGAAGGTAAAATCCTCAAATATGGTAAAATAGTGACTTTTTCACGTTAATCATGTAGTTTGATATTACGCAAATATATTCATTTTTACCAATATTTCGATACTATTTCATGTAGTATCACGATATGTGATTTGGCCTTCAAATCTCAGAATTTCGCATAATATTGCATTTAAGCAAGTTTTCTTGCATTTTGTTTCGTACGAAAAATCATCAAATTTAGCCATATTTTGTCGTTTATCATCCCCTTTTCCTTCATGTGATTTAAACAAAATATCATCGAATTAGGCAATATTTTGCCGTTTTCCACGTTTTTGTGAAATTTCAGTCCATGGGTATTACTTCATATATATACGATAAAAATGATCCAAACACATAATTGATTAGATAATAACCTTAAATACTTCATTTTCAATCATCTATTTGTTTCTCGTTAAAATACTGAGTAAGATATTGAAAAGGAGAGAAGTTCGGTTTTTATTGCATATATCGACGTTTCAGCCGGATTAGAGCGGTTTTACGTGTACATCTTCCCTCGTTAATATAAACGGAAAATCAAGAACATTATAGTTAATTCTAATGAAAACACATTGTTTTTTATCATTTGTATTGGAAACAACATTGTCATATGTCTTTTCTTGGAACTAAATAATACGAAACCTCGCTCTAGGATTTGAAGGTAAAATCCTCAAATATGGTAAACTAGTGACTTTTTCACGTTAATCATGTAGTTTGATATTACGCAAATATATTCATTTTTACCAATATTTCGATACTATTTCATGTAGTATCACGATATGTGATTTGGCCTTCAAATCTCAGAATTTCGCATAATATTACATTTTAGGCAAGTTTTCTTGCATTTTGTTTCGTACGAAAAATCATCAAATTTAGCAGTATTTTGACGTTTATCATCCCCTTTTCCTTCGTGCGATTTAAACAAAATATCATCGAATTAGGCAATACTTTGCCGTTCTCCACGTTTTTGTGAATTTTCAGTCCATTGGTATTACTTCATATATATACGATAAAAATGATGCAAACACATAATTGATTAGATAATAACCTTAAATACTTCATTTTCAATCATCTATTTGTTTCTCGTTAAAATACTGTGTAAGATATTGAAAAGGGGAGAAGTTCGGTTTTTATTTTATATATCGACGTTTCAGCCGGATTAGAGCGGTTTTATGTGTACATCTTCCATCGGTAATATAAACGGAAAATCAAGAACATTTTAGTTAATTCTAATGAAAACACATTGATTTTTATCATTTGTATTGGAAGCAACATTGTCATATGTCTTTTCTTGGATCTAAATAATACGAAACCTCGCTCTATGATTTGAAGTTAAAATCCTCAAATATGGTAAAATAGTGACTTTTTTTCACGTTTTTCATGTAGTTTGATATTACGTATATATATTCATTTTTACCAATATTTCGATACTATTTCATGTAGTATCACGATATGTGATTTGGCCTTCAAATCTCAGAATTTCGCATAATATTGCATTTTAAGCAAGTTTTCTTGCATTTTGTTTCGTACGAAAAATCATCGAATTTAGCAATATTTTGACGTTTATCATCTCCTTTTCCTTCATGTGATTTAAACAAAATATCATCGAATTAGGCAATATTGTGCCGTTTTCCACGTTTTTGTGAATTTTCCGTCCATGGGTATTAATTCATATATATACGATAAAAATGATGCAAACACATAATTGATTAAATAATAACCTTAAATACTTCATTTTCAATCATCTATTTGTTTCTCGTTAAAATACTGAGTAAGATATTGAAAAGGGGAGAAGTTCGGTTTTTATTGCATATATCGACGTTTCAGCCGGATTAGAGCGGTTTTAAGTGTACATCTTCCATCGGTAATATAAACGGAAAATCAGGAACATTTTAGTTAATTCTAATGAACACATTGATTTTTATCATTTGTATTGGAAACAACATTGTTTTTTCTTGGATCTAAATAATACGAAACCTCGCTCTATGATTTGAAGTTAAAATCCTCAAATATGGTTAAATAGTGACTTTTTTCACGTTTTTCATGTAGTTTGATATTTCGTAAATATATTCATTTTTACCAATATTTCGATACTATTTCATGTAGTATCACGATATGTGATTTGGCCTTCAAATCTCAGAATTTCGCATAATATAACATTTTAAGCAAGTTTTCTTGCATTTTGTTTCGTACGAAAAATCATCGAATTTAGCAATATTTTGACGTTTATCATCCCCTTTTCCTTCGTGTGATTTAAACAAAATATAATCGAATTAGGCAATATTTTGCCGTTTTCCACGTTTTTGTGAATTTTCAGTCCATTGGTATTACTTCATATATATACAATAAAAATGATGCAAACACATAATTGATTAGATAATAACCTTAAATACTTCATTTTCAATCATCTATTTGTTTCTCGTTAAAATACTGTGTAAGATATTGAAAAGGGGAGAAGTTCGGTTTTTATTGCATATATCGACGTTTCAGCCGGATTAGAGCGGTTTTACGTGTACATCTTCCATCGGTAATATAAACGGAAAATCAGGAACATTTTAGTTAATTCAAATGAAAACACATTGATTTTTATCATTTGTATTGGAAACAACATTGTCATATGTCTTTTCTTGGATCTAAATAATACGAAACCTCGCTCTATGATTTGAAGTTAAAATCCTCAAATATGGTTAAATAGTGACTTTTTTCACGTTTTTCATGTAGTTTGATATTACGTAAATATATTCATTTTTACCAATATATCGATACTATTTCATGTAGTATCACGATATGTGATTTGGCCTTCAAATCTCAGAATTTCGCATAATATAGCATTTTAAGTAAGTTTTCTTGCATTTTGTTTAGTACGAAAAATCATCGAATTTAGCAATATTTTGACGTTTATCATCCCCGTTTCCTTTATTTGGTTTAAACAAAATATCATCGAATTAGACAATATTTTGCCGTTTTTCCACGTTTTTGTGAATTTTCAGTCTATGGGTATTAATTCATTATATATACGATAAAAATGATGCAAACACATAATTGATTAGAAAATAACCTAAAATACTTCATTTTAATCAACTATTTGTTTCTCGTTAAAATACTGAGTAAGATATTGAAAAGGGGACAAGTTCTGTTTTTATTGCATATATCGACGTTTCAGCCGGAATAGAGAGGTTTTACGTGTACATCTTCCATCGGTAATATAAACGGAAAATCAGGAACATTTTAGTTAATTCTAATGAAAACACATTGATTTTTATCATTTGTATTGGAAACAACATTGTCATATGTCTTTTCTTGGATCTAAATAATACGAAACCTCGCTCTATGATTTGAAGTTAAAATCCTCAAATATGCTTAAATAGTGACTTTTTTCACGTTTTTCATGTAGTTTGATATTACGTAAATATATTCATTTTTACCAATATTTCGATACAATTTCATGTAGGATCACGATATGTGATTTGGCCTTCAAATCTCAGAATTTCGCATAATATTGCACTTTAAGCAAGTTTTCTGCATTTTGTTTCGTACGAAAAATCATCGAATTTAGCAATATTTTGACGTTTATCATCTCCTTTTCCTTCATGTGATTTAAACAAAATATCATCGAATTAGGCAATATTGTGCCGTTTTCAACGTTTTTGTGAATTTTCCGTCCATGGGTATTAATTCATATATATATATACGATAAAAATGATGCAAACACATAATTGATTAGATAATAACCTTAAATACTTCATTTTCAATATATTTGAAAATATATTTTTCATATATTTCATATATTTTCATATATTTGTTTCTCGTTAAAATACTGATTAAGATATTGAAAAGGGGAGAAGTTCGGTTTTTATTCCATATATCGACGTTTCAGCCGGATTAGAGCGGTTTTACGTTTACATCTTCCCTCGTTAATATAAACGGAAAATCAAGAACATTATAGTTAATTCTAATGAAAACACATTGTTTTTTATCATTTGTATTGGAAACAACATTGTCATATGTCTTTTCTTGGAACTAAATAATACGAAACCTCGCTCTATGATTTGAAGGTAAAATCCTCAAATATGGTAAAATAGTGACTTTTTCACGTTAATCATATAGTTTGATATTACGCAAATATATTCATTTTTACCAATATTTCGATACTATTTCATGTAGTATCACGATATGTGATTTGGCCTTCAAATCACAGAATTTCGCATAATATTGCATTTTAAGCAAGTTTTCTTGCATTTTGTTTCATACGAAAAATCATCAAATTTAGCAATATTTTGACGTTTATCATCTCCTTTTCCTTCATGTGATTTAAACAAAATATCATCGAGTTAGGCAATATTTTTCCGTTTTCCACGTTTTTGTGAATTTTCCGTCCATGGGTATTAATTCATATATATACGATAAAAATGATGCAAACACATAATTGATTAGATAATAACCTTAAATACTTCATTTTCAATCATCTATTTGTTTCTCGTTAAAATACTGAGTAAGATATTGAAAAGGGGAGAAGTTCGGTTTTTATTGCATATATCGACGTTTCAGCCGGATTAGAGCGGTTTTACGTGTACATCTTCCATCGGTAATATAAACGGAAAATCAGGAACATTTTAGTTAATTCAAATGAAAACACATTGATTTTTATCATTTGTATTGGAAACAACATTGTCATATGTCTTTTCTTGGATCTAAATAATACGAAACCTCGCTCTATGATTTGAATTTAAAATCCTCAAATATGGTTAAATAGTGACTTTTTTCACGTTTTTCATGTAGTTTGATATTACGTAAATATATTCATTTTTACCAATATTTCGATACTATTTCATGTAGTATCACGATATGTGATTTGGCCTTCAAATCTCAGAATTTCGCATAATATAGCATTTTAAGCAAGTTTTCTTGCATTTTGTTTCGTACGAAAAATCATCGAATTTAGCAATATTTTGACGTTTATCATCCCCTTTTCCTTCGTGTGATTTAAACCAAATATAATCGAAATAGGCAATATTTTGCCGTTTTCCACGTTTTTGTGAATTTTCAGTCCATGGGTATTAATTCATATATATACGAAAAAAATGATGCAAACACATAATTTATTAGATAATAACCTTAAATACTTCATTTTCAATCAACTATTTGTTTCTCGTTAAAATACTGAGTAAGATATTGAAAAGGGGAGAAGTTCGGTTTATATTGCATATATCGACGTTTCAGCCTGATTAGAGCGGTTTTACGTGTACATCTTCCCTCGTTAATATAAACGGAAAATCAAGAACATTATAGTTAATTCTAATGAAAACACATTGTTTTTTATCATTTGTATTGGAAACAACATTGTCATATGTCTTTTCTTGGAACTAAATAATACGAAACCTCGCTCTATGATTTGAAGGTAAAATCCTCAAATATGGTAAAATAGTGACTTTTCCACTTTATTCATGTAGTTTAATATTACGCACATATAATCATTTTTACCAATATTTCGATACTATTTCATGTCGTATCACGATAGGTGATTTGGCCTTCATATCTCAGAATTTGGCATAATATTGAATTTTAAGCAAGTTTTCTTGCATTTTGTTTCGTACGAAAAATCATCGAATTTACCAATATTTTGACGTTTATCATCCCCTTTTCCTTCATGTGATTTAAATAAAATATCATCGAATTAGGCAATATTTTGCCGTTTTCCACGTTTTTGTGAATTTTAAGTCCATGGGTATTAATTCATATACATACGATAAAAATGATGCAAACACATAATTTATTAGATAATAACCTTAAATACTTCATTTTCAATCAACTATTTGTTTCTCGTTAAAATACTGAGTAAGAGATTGAAAAGGGGAGAAGTTCGGTTTTTATTGCATATATCGACGTTTCAGCCGGATTAGAGCGGTTTTACGTGTACATCTTCCATCGGTAATATAAGCGGAAAATCAGGAACATTTTAGTTAATTCTAATGAAAACACATTGATTTTTATCATTTGTATTGGAAACAACATTGTCATATGTCTTTTCCTGGATCTAAATAATACGAAACCTCGCTCTATGATTTGAAGTTAAAATCCTCAAATATGGTTAAATAGTGACTTTTTTCACGTTTTTCATGTAGTTTGATATTACGTAAATATATTCATTTTTACCAATATTTCGATACTATTTCATGTAGTATCACGATATGTGATTTGGCCTTCAAATCTCAGAATTTCGCATAATATAGCATTTTAAGTAAGTTTTCTTGCATTTTGTTTAGTACGAAAAATCATCGAATTTAGCAATATTTTGACGTTTATCATCCCCGTTTCCTTTATTTGGTTTAAACAAAATATCATCGAATTAGACAATATTTTGCCGTTTTTCCACGTTTTTGTGAATTTTCAGTCTATGGGTATTAATTCATTATATATACGATAAAAATGATGCAAACACATAATTGATTAGAAAATAACCTAAAATACTTCATTTTAATCAACTATTTGTTTCTCGTTAAAATACTGAGTAAGATATTGAAAAGGGGACAAGTTCTGTTTTTATTGCATATATCGACGTTTCAGCCGGAATAGAGCGGTTTTACGTGTACATCTTCCATCGGTAATATAAACGGAAAATCAGGAACATTTTAGTTAATTCTAATGAAAACACATTGATTTTTATCATTTGTATTGGAAACAACATTGTCATATGTCTTTTCTTGGATCTAAATAATACGAAACCTCGCTCTATGATTTGAAGTTAAAATCCTCAAATATGCTTAAATAGTGACTTTTTTCACGTTTTTCATGTAGTTTGATATTACGTAAATATATTCATTTTTACCAATATTTCGATACTATTTCATGTAGGATCACGATATGTGATTTGGCCTTCAAATCTCAGAATTTCGCATAATATTGCACTTTAAGCAAGTTTTCTTGCATTTTGTTTCGTACGAAAAATCATCGAATTTAGCAATATTTTGACGTTTATCATCTCCTTTTCCTTCGTGTGATTTAAACAAAATATCATCGAATTAGGCAATATTTTGCCGTTTTCCACGTTTTTGTGAATTTTCAGTCCATGGGTATTACTTCATATATATACGATAAAAATGATGCAAACACATAATTGATTAGATAATAACCTTAAATACTTCATTTTCAATCATCTTTGTTTCTCGTTAAAATACTGAGTAAGATATTGAAAAGGGGAGAAGTTCGGTTTTTATTGCATTTATCGACGTTTCAGCCGGATTAGAGAGGTTTTACGTGTACATCTTCCATCGGTAATATAAACGGAAAATCAGGAACATTTTAGTTAATTCTAATGAAAACACATTGATTTTTATCATTTGTATTGGAAACAACATTGTCATATGTCTTTTCTTGGATCTAAATAATACGAAACCTCGCTCTATGATTTGAAGTTAAAATCCTCAAATATGGTTAAATAGTGACTTTTTTCACGTTTTTCATGTAGTTTGATATTTCGGAAATATATTCATTTTTAACCAATATTTCGATACTATTTCATGTAGTATCACGATATGTGATTTGGCCTTCAAATCTCAGAATTTCGCATAATATTGCATTTTAAGCAAGTTTTCTTGCATTTTGTTTCGTACGAAAAATCATCGAATTTAGCAATATTTTGACGTTTATCATCCCCTTTTCCTTCATGTGATTTAAACAAAATATCATCGAATTAGGCAATATTTTGCCGTTTTCCACGTTTTTGTGAATTTTCAGTCCATGGGTATTACTTCATATATATACGATAAAAATGAAGCAAACACATAATTGATTAGATAATAACCTTAAATACTTCATTTTCAATCATCTATTTGTTTCTCGTTAAAATACTGAGTAAGATATTGAAAAGGGGAGAAGTTCGGTTTATATTGCATATATCGACGTTTCAGCCTGATTAGAGCGGTTTACGTGTACATCTTCCCTCGTTAATATAAACGGAAAATCAAGAACATTATAGTTAATTCTAATGAAAACACATTGTTTTTTATCATTTGTATTGGAAACAACATTGTCATATGTCTTTTCTTGGAACTAAATAATACGAAACCTCGCTCTATGATTTGAAGGTAAAATCCTCAAATATGGTAAAATAGTGACTTTTCCACTTTATTCATGTAGTTTAATATTACGCACATATAATCATTTTTACCAATATTTCGATACTATTTCATGTAGTATCACGATAGGTGATTTGGCCTTCATATCTCAGAATTTCGCATAATATTGAATTTTAAGCAAGTTTTCTTGCATTTTGTTTCGTACGAAAAATCATCGAATTTACCAATATTTTGACGTTTATCATCCCCTTTTCCTTCATGTGATTTAAATAAAATATCATCGAATTAGGCAATATTTTGCCGTTTTCCACGTTTTTGTGAATTTTCAGTCCATGGGTATTACTTCATATATATACGATAAAAATGATGCAAACACATAATTGATTAGATAATAACCTTAAATACTTCATTTTCAATCATCTTTGTTTCTCGTTAAAATACTGAGTAAGATATTGAAAAGGGGAGAAGTTCGGTTTTTATTGCATTTATCGACGTTTCAGCCGGATTAGAGAGGTTTTACGTGTACATCTTCCATCGGTAATATAAACGGAAAATCAGGAACATTTTAGTTAATTCTAATGAAAACACATTGATTTTTATCATTTGTATTGGAAACAACATTGTCATATGTCTTTTCTTGGATCTAAATAATACGAAACCTCGCTCTATGATTTGAAGTTAAAATCCTCAAATATGGTTAAATAGTGACTTTTTTCACGTTTTTCATGTAGTTTGATATTTCGGAAATATATTCATTTTTAACCAATATTTCGATACTATTTCATGTAGTATCACGATATGTGATTTGGCCTTCAAATCTCAGAATTTCGCATAATATTGCATTTTAAGCAAGTTTTCTTGCATTTTGTTTCGTACGAAAAATCATCGAATTTAGCAATATTTTGACGTTTATCATCCCCTTTTCCTTCATGTGATTTAAACAAAATATCATCGAATTAGGCAATATTTTGCCGTTTTCCACGTTTTTGTGAATTTTCAGTCCATGGGTATTACTTCATATATATACGATAAAAATGATGCAAACACATAATTGATTAGATAATAACCTTAAATACTTCATTTTCAATCATCTATTTGTTTCTCGTTAAAATACTGAGTAAGATATTGAAAAGGGGAGAAGTTCGGTTTATATTGCATATATCGACGTTTCAGCCTGATTAGAGCGGTTTTACGTGTACATCTTCCCTCGTTAATATAAACGGAAAATCAAGAACATTATAGTTAATTCTAATGAAAACACATTGTTTTTTATCATTTGTATTGGAAACAACATTGTCATATGTCTTTTCTTGGAACTAAATAATACGAAACCTCGCTCTATGATTTGAAGGTAAAATCCTCAAATATGGTAAAATAGTGACTTTTCCACTTTATTCATGTAGTTTAATATTACGCACATATAATCATTTTTACCAATATTTCGATACTATTTCATGTAGTATCACGATAGGTGATTTGGCCTTCATATCTCAGAATTTCGCATAATATTGAATTTTAAGCAAGTTTTCTTGCATTTTGTTTCGTACGAAAAATCATCGAATTTACCAATATTTTGACGTTTATCATCCCCTTTTCCTTCATGTGATTTAAATAAAATATCATCGAATTAGGCAATATTTTGCCGTTTTCCACGTTTTTGTGAATTTTAAGTCCATGGGTATTAATTCATATACATACGATAAAAATGATGCAAACACATAATTGATTAGATAATAACCTTAAATACTTCATTTTCAATCATCTATTTGTTTCTCGTTAAAATACTGAGTAAGATATTGAAAAGGGGAGAAGTTCGGTTTATATTGCATATATCGACGTTTCAGCCTGATTAGAGCGGTTTTACGTGTACATCTTCCCTCGTTAATATAAACGGAAAATCAAGAACATTATAGTTAATTCTAATGAAAACACATTGTTTTTTATCATTTGTATTGGAAACAACATTGTCATATGTCTTTTCTTGGAACTAAATAATACGAAACCTCGCTCTATGATTTGAAGGTAAAATCCTCAAATATGGTAAAATAGTGACTTTTCCACTTTATTCATGTAGTTTAATATTACGCACATATAATCATTTTTACCAATATTTCGATACTATTTCATGTAGTATCACGATAGGTGATTTGGCCTTCATATCTCAGAATTTCGCATAATATTGAATTTTAAGCAAGTTTTCTTGCATTTTGTTTCGTACGAAAAATCATCGAATTTACCAATATTTTGACGTTTATCATCCCCTTTTCCTTCATGTGATTTAAATAAAATATCATCGAATTAGGCAATATTTTGCCGTTTTCCACGTTTTTGTGAATTTTAAGTCCATGGGTATTAATTCATATACATACGATAAAAATGATGCAAACACATAATTTATTAGATAATAACCTTAAATACTTCATTTTCAATCAACTATTTGTTTCTCGTTAAAATACTGAGTAAGAGATTGAAAAGGGGAGAAGTTCGGTTTTTATTGCATATATCGACGTTTCAGCCGGATTAGAGCGGTTTTACGTGTACATCTTCCATCGGTAATATAAGCGGAAAATCAGGAACATTTTAGTTAATTCTAATGAAAACACATTGATTTTTATCATTTGTATTGGAAACAACATTGTCATATGTCTTTTCCTGGATCTAAATAATACGAAACCTCGCTCTATGATTTGTAGTTAAAATCCTCAAATATGGTTAAATAGTGACTTTTTTCACGTTTTTCATGTAGTTTGATATTACGTAAATATATTCATTTTTACCAATATTTCGATACTATTTCATGTAGTATCACGATATGTGATTTGGCCTTCAAATCTCAGAATTTCGCATAATATTGCATTTTAAGCAAGTTTTCTTGCATTTTGTTTAGTACGAAAAATCATCGAATTTAGCAATATTTTGACGTTTATCATCCCCTTTTCCTTTATTTGGTTTAAACAAAATATCATCGAATTAGGCAATATTTTGCCGTTTTTCCACGTTTTTGTGAATTTTTAGTCTATGGGTATTAATTCATTATATATACGATAAAAATGATGCAAACACATAATTGATTAGATAATAACCTAAAATACTTCATTTTAATCAACTATTTGTTTCTCGTTAAAATACTGAGTAAGATATTGAAAAGGGGAGAAGTTCTGTTTTTATTGCATATATCGACGTTTCAGCCTGAATAGAGCGGTTTAACGTGTACATCTTCCATCGGTAATATAAACGGAAAATCAGGAACATTTTAGTTAATTCTAATGAAAACACATTGATTTTTATCATTTGTATTGGAAACAACATTGTCATATGTCTTTTCTTGGATCTAAATAATACGAAACCTCGCTCTATGATTTGAAGTTAAAGTCCTCAAATATGGTTAAATAGTGACTTCTTTCACGTTTTTCATGTAGTTTGATATTACGTAAATATATTCATTTTTATCAATATTTCGATACTATTTCATGTAGTATCACGATATGTGATTTGGCCTTCAAATCTCAGAATTTCGCATAATATAGCATTTTAAGCAAGTTTTCTTGCATTTTGTTTCGTACGAAAAATCATCGAATTTAGCAATATTTTGACGTTTATCATCCCCTTTTCCTTCGTGTGATTTAAACAAAATATAATCGAATTAGGCAATATTTTGCCGTTTTCCACGTTTTTGTGAATTTTCAGTCCATTGGTATTACTTCATATATATACAATAAAAATGATGCAAACACATAATTGATTAGATAATAACCTTAAATACTTCATTTTCAATCATCTATTTGTTTCTCGTTAAAATACTGTGTAAGATATTGAAAAGGGGAGAAGTTCGGTTTTTATTTTATATATCGACGTTTCAGCCGGATTAGAGCGGTTTTACGTGTACATCTTCCCTCGTTAATATAAACGGAAAATCAAGAACATTATAGTTAATTCTAATGAAAACACATTGTTTTTTATCATTTGTATTGGAGACAACATTTTCATATGTCTTTTCTTGGAACTAAATAATACGAAACCTCGCTCTATGATTTGAAGGTAAAATCCTCAAATATGGTAAAATAGTGACTTTTCCACGTTATTCATGTAGTTTGATATTACGCACATATAATCATTTTTACCAATATTTCGATACTATTTCATGTAGTATCACGATAGGTGATTTGGCCTTCAAATCTCAGAATTTCGCATAATATTGCATTTTAAGCAAGTTTTCTTGCATTTTGTTTCGTACAAAAAATCATCGAATTTACCAATATTTTGACGTTTATCATCCCCTTTTCCTTCATGTGATTTAAATAAAATATCATCGAATTAGGCAATATTTTGCCGTTTTCCACGTTTTTGTGAATTTTCAGTCCATAGGTATTACTTCATATATATACGATAAAAATGATGCAAACACATAATTGATTAGATAATAACCTTAAATACTTCATTTTCAATCAACTTTTGTTTCTCGTTAAAATACTGAGTAAGATATTGAAAAGGGGAGAAGTTCGGTTTTTATTGCATATATCGACGTTTCAGCCGGATTAGAGCGGTTTTACGTTTACATCTTCCCTCGTTAATATAAACGGAAAATCAAGAACATTATAGTTAATTCTAATGAAAACACATTGTTTTTTATCATTTGTATTGGAAACAACATTGTCATATGTCTTTTCTTGGAACTAAATAATACGAAACCTCGCTCTATGATTTGAAGGTAAAATCCTCAAATATGGTAAAATAGTGACTTTTTCACGTTAATCATGTAGTTTGATATTACGCAAATATATTCATTTTTACCAATATTTCGATACTATTTCATGTAGTATCACGATATGTGATTTGGCCTTCAAATCTCAGAATTTCGCATAATATTGCATTTTAAGCAAGTTTTCTTGCATTTTGTTTAGTACGAAAAATCATCGAATTTAGCAATATTTTGACGTTTATCATCCCCTTTTCCTTTATTTGGTTTAAACAAAATATCATCGAATTAGGCAATATTTTGCCGTTTTTCCACGTTTTTGTGAATTTTCAGTCTATGGGTATTAATTCATTATATATACGATAAAAATGATGCAAACACATAATTGATTTGATAATAACCTAAAATACTTCATTTTAATCAACTATTTGTTTCTCGTTAAAATACTGAGTAAGATATTGAAAAGGGGAGAAGTTCTGTTTTTATTGCATATATCGACGTTTCAGCCGGAATAGAGCGGTTTTACGTGTACATCTTCCATCGGTAATATAAACGGAAAATCAGGAACATTTTAGTTAATTCTAATGAAAACACATTGATTTTTATCATTTGTATTGGAAACAACATTGTCATATGTCTTTTCTTGGAACTAAATAATACGAAACCTCGCTCTATGATTTGAAGGTAAAATCCTCAAATATGGTAAAATAGTGACTTTTTCACGTTAATCACGTAGTTTGATATTACGCAAATATATTCATTTTTACCAATATTTCGATACTATTTCATGTAGTATCACGATATGTGATTTGGCTTTCAAATCTCAGAATTTCGCATAATATTGCATTTTAAGCAAGTTTTCTTGCATTTTGTTTCATACGAAAAATCATCAAATTTAGCAATATTTTGACGTTTATCATCTCCTTTTCCTTCATGTGATTTAAACAAAATATCATCGAGTTAGGCAATATTTTTCCGTTTTCCACGTTTTTGTGAATTTTCCGTCCATGGGTATTAATTCATATATATACGATAAAAATGATGCAAACACATAATTGATTAGATAATAACCTTAAATACTTCATTTTCAATCATCTATTTGTTTCTCGTTAAAATACTGTGTAAGATATTGAAAAGGGGAGAAGTTCGGTTTTTATTTTATATATCGACGTTTCAGCCGGATTAGAGCGGTTTTACGTGTACATCTTCCATCGGTAATATAAACGGAAAATGAGGAACATTTTAGTTAATTCTAATGAAAACACATTGATTTTTATCATTTGTATTGGAAACAACATTGTCATATGTCTTTTCTTGGATCTAAATAATACGAAACCTCGCTCTATGATTTGAAGTTAAAATCCTCAAATATGGTTAAATAGTTACTTTTTTCACGTTTTTCATGTAGTTTGATATTACGTAAATATATTCATTTTTACCAATATTTCGATACTCTTTCATGTAGTATCACGATATGTGATTTGGCCTTCAAATCTCAGAATTTCGCATAATATAGCATTTTAAGCAAGTTTTCTTGCATTTTGTTTCGTACGAAAAATAATCGAATTTAGCAATATTTTGACGCTTATCATCCCCTTTTCCTTCGTGTGATTTAAACAAAATATAATCGAATTAGGCAATATTTTGCCGTTTTCAACGTTTTTGTGAATTTTCAGTCCATTGGTATTACTTCATATATATACGATAAAAATGATGCAAACACATAATTTTTTAGATAATAACCTTAAATACTTCATTTTCAATCAACTATTTGTTTCTCGTTAAAATTCTGAGTAAGATATTGAAAAGGGGAGAAGTTCGGTTTTTATTGCATATATCGACGTTTCAGCCGGATTAGAGCGGTTATACGTGTACATCTGCCCTCGTTAATATAAACGGAAAATCAAGAACATTATAGTTAATTCTAATGAAAACACATTGTTTTTTATCATTTGTATTGGAGACAACATTGTCATATGTCTTTTCTTGGAACTAAATAATACGAAACCTCGCTCTATGATTTGAAGGTAAAATCCTCAAATATGGTAAAATAGTGACTTTTCCACGTTAATCATCTAGTTTGATATTACGCACATATATTCATTTCTACCAATATTTCGATACTATTTCATGTAGTATCACGATAGGTGATTTGGCCTTCAAATCTCAGAATTTCGCATAATATTGCATTTTAAGCAAGTTTTCTTGCATTTTGTTTCGTACGAAAAATCATCGAATTTACCAATATTTTGACGTTTATCATCCCCTTTTCCTTCATGTGATTTAAATAAAATATCATCGAATTAGGCAATATTTTGCCGTTTTCCACGTTTTTGTGAATTTTCAGTCCATGGGTATTAATTCATATATATACGAAAAAAATGATGCAAACACATAATTTATTAGATAATAACCTTAAATTCTTCATTTTCAATCAACTATTTGTTTCTCGTTAAAATACTGAGTAAGATATTGAAAAGGGGAGAAGTTCGGTTTTTATTGCATATATCGACGTTTCAGCCGGATTAGAGTGGTTTTACGTGTACATCTTCCATCGGTAATATAAACGGAAAATCAGGAACATTTTAGTTAATTCTAATGAAAACACATTGATTTTTATCATTTGTATTGGAAACAACATTGTCATATGTCTTTTCTTGGAACTAAATAATACGAAACTTCGCTCTATGATTTGAAGGTAAAATCCTCAAATATGGTAAAATAGTGACTTTTCCACGTTATTCATGTAGTTTGATATTACGCACATATAATCATTTTTACCAATATTTCGATACTATTTCATGTAGTATCACGATAGGTGATTTGGCCTTCAAATCTCAGAATTTCGCATAATATTGCATTTTAAGCAAGTTTTCTTGCATTTTGTTTCGTACGAAAAATCATCGAATTTAGCAATATTTTGACGTTTATCATCCCCTTTTCCTTCATGTGATTTAAACAAAATATCATCGAATTAGGCAATATTTTGCCGTTTTCCACGTTTTTGTGAAATTTCAGTCCATGGGTATTACTTCATATATATACGATAAAAATGATGCAAACACATAATTGATTAGATAATAACCTTAAATACTTCATTTTGAATCATCTATTTGTTTCTCGTTAAAATACTGAGTAAGATATTGAAAAGGAGAGAAGTTCGGTTTTTATTGCATATATCGACGTTTCAGCCGGATTAGAGCGGTTTTACGTGTACATCTTCCCTCGTTAATATAAACGGAAAATCAAGAACATTATAGTTAATTCTAATGAAAACACATTGTTTTTAATCATTTGTATTGGAAACAACATTGTCATATGTCTTTTCTTGGAACTAAATAATACGAAACTTCGCTCTATGATTTGAAGGTAAAATCCTCAAATATGGTAAAATAGTGACTTTTTCACGTTAATCATGTAGTTTGATATTACGCAAATATATTCATTTTTACTAATATTTCGATACTATTTCATGTAGTATCACGATATGTGATTTGGCCTTCAAATCTCAGAATTTCGCATAATATTGCATTTAAGCAAGTTTTCTTGCATTTTGTTTCGTACGAAAAATCATCAAATTTAGCAATATTTTGACGTTTATCATCCCCTTTTCCTTCATGTGATTTAAACAAAATATCATCGAATTAGGCAATATTTTGCCGTTTTCCACGTTTTTGTGAAATTTCAGTCCATGGGTATTACTTCATATATATACGATAAAAATGATGCAAACACATAATTGATTAGATAATAACCTTAAATAATTGATAATTAAATACGATAATTTTCAATCATCTATTTGTTTCTCGTTAAAATACTGAGTAAGATATTGAAAAGGAGAGAAGTTCGGTTTTTATTGCATATATCGACGTTTCAGCCGGATTAGAGCGGTTTTACGTGTACATCTTCCATCGGTAATATAAACGGAAAATCAAGAACATTTTAGTTAATTCTAATGAAAACATATTGATTTTTATCATTTGTATTGGAAACAACATTGTCATATGTCTTTTCTTGGATCTAAATAATACGAAACCTCGCTCTATGATTTGAAGGTAAAATCCTCAAATATGGTAAAATAGTGACTTTTTCACGTTAATCATGTAGTTTGATATTACGCAAATATATTCATTTTCACCAATATTTCGATACTATTTCATGTAGTATCACGATATGTGATTTGGCCTTCAAATCTCAGAATTTCGCATAATATTGCACTTTAAGCAAGTTTTCTTGCATTTTGTTTAGTACGAAAAATCATCGAATTTAGCAATATTTTGACGTTTATCATCCCCTTTTCCTTTATTTGGTTTAAACAAAATATCATTGAATTAGGCAATATTTTGCCGTTTTTCCACGTTTTTGTGAATTTTCAGTCTATGGGTATTAATTCATTATATATACGATAAAAATGATGCAAACACATAATTGATTAGATAATAACCTAAAATACTTCATTTTAATCAACTATTTGTTTCTCGTTAAAATACTGAGTAAGATATTGAAAAGGGGAGAAGTTCTGTTTTTATTGCATATATCGACGTTTCAGCCGGAATAGAGCGGTTTTACGTGTACATCTTCCATCGGTAATATAAACGGAAAATCAGGAACATTTTAGTTAATTCTAATGAAAACACATTGATTTTTATCATTTGTATTGGAAACAACATTGTCATATGTCTTTTCTTGGATCTAAATAATACGAAACCTCGCTCTATGATTTGAAGTTAAAATCCTCAAATATGCTTAAATAGTGACTTTTTTCACGTTTTTCATGTAGTTTGATATTACGTAAATATATTCATTTTTACCAATATTTCGATACTATTTCATATAGGATCACGATATGTGATTTGGCCTTCAAATCTCAGAATTTCGCATAATATTGCATTTTAAGCAACTTTTCTTGCATTTTGTTTCGTACAAAAAATCATCGAATTTACCAATATTTTGACGTTTATCATCCCCTTTTCCTTCATGTGATTTAAATAAAATATCATCGAATTAGGCAATATTTTCCCGTTTTCCACGTTTTTGTGAATTATCAGTCCATGGGTATTAATTCATATATATACGATAAAAATGATGCAAACACATAATTTTTTAGATAATAACCTTAAATACTTCATTTTCAATCAACTATTTGTTTCTCGTTAAAATTCTGAGTAAGATATTGAAAAGGGGAGAAGTTCGGTTTTTATTGCATATATCGACGTTTCAGCCGGATTAGAGCGGTTATACGTGTACATCTTCCCTCGTTAATATAAACGTAAAATCAAGAACATTATAGTTAATTCTAATGAAAACACATTGATTTTTATCATTTGTATTGGAGACAACATTGTCATATGTCTTTTCTTGGAACTAAATAATACGAAACCTCGCTCTATGATTTGAAGGTAAAATCCTCAAATATGGTAAAATAGTGACTTTTCCACGTTAATCATCTAGTTTGATATTACGCACATATATTCATTTCTACCAATATTTCGATACTATTTCATGTTGTATCACGATAGGTGATTTGGCCTTCAAATCTCAGAATTTCGCATAATATTGCATTTTAAGCAAGTTTTCTTGCATTTTGTTTCGTACGAAAAATCATCGAATTTACCAATATTTTGACGTTTATCATCCCCTTTTCCTTCATGTGATTTAAATAAAATATCATCGAATTAGGCAATATTTTGCCGTTTTCCACGTTTTTGTGAATTTTCAGTTCATGGGTATTAATTCATATATATACGAAAAAAATGATGCAAACACATAATTTATTAGATAATAACCTTAAATTCTTCATTTTCAATCAACTATTTGTTTCTCGTTAACATTCTGAGTAAGATATTGAAAAGGGGAGAAGTTCGGTTTTTATTGCATATATCGACGTTTCAGCCGGATTAGAGTGGTTTTACGTGTACATCTTCCATCGGTAATATAAACGGAAAATCAGGAATATTTTAGTTAATTCTAATGAAAACACATTGATTTTTATCATTTGTATTGGAAACAACATTGTCATATGTCTTTTCTTGGATCTAAATAATACGAAACCTCGCTCTATGATTTGAAGTTAAAATCCTCAAATATGGTTAAATAGTGACTTTTTTCACGTTTTTCATGTAGTTTGATATTACGTAAATATATTCATTTTTACCAATATTTCGATACTATTTCATGTAGTATCACGATATGTGATTTGGCCTTCAAATCTCAGAATTTCGCATAATATTGCATTTTAAGCAAGTTTTCTTGCATTTTGTTTCGTACGAAAAATCATCGAATTTAGCAATATTTTGACGTTTATCATCCCCTTTTCCTTCATGTGATTTAAACAAAATATCATCGAATTAGGCAATATTTTGCCGTTTTCCACGTTTTTGTGAAATTTCAGTCCATGGGTATTACTTCATATATATACGATAAAAATGATGCAAACACATAATTGATTAGGTAATAACCTTAAATACTTCATTTTCAATCATCTATTTGTTTCTCGTTAAAATACTGAGTAAGATATTGAAAAGGAGAGAAGTTCGGTTTTTATTGCATATATCGACGTTTCAGCCGGATTAGAGCGGTTTTACGTGTACATCTTCCCTCGTTAATATAAACGGAAAATCAAGAACATTATAGTTAATTCTAATGAAAACACATTGTTTTTTATCATTTGTATTGGAAACAACATTGTCATATGTCTTTTCTTGGAACTAAATAATACGAAACTTCGCTCTATGATTTGAAGGTAAAATCCTCAAATATGGTAAAATAGTGACTTTTTCACGTTAATCATGTAGTTTGATATTACGCAAATATATTCATTTTTACCAATATTTCGATACTATTTCATGTAGTATCACGATATGTGATTTGGCCTTCAAATCTCAGAATTTCGCATAATATTGCATTTAAGCAAGTTTTCTTGCATTTTGTTTCGTACGAAAAATCATCAAATTTAGCCATATTTTGTCGTTTATCATCCCCTTTTCCTTCATGTGATTTAAACAAAATATCATCGAATTAGGCAATATTTTGCCGTTTTCCACGTTTTTGTGAAATTTCAGTCCATGGGTATTACTTCATATATATACGATAAAAATGATGCAAACACATAATTGATTAGATAATAACCTTAAATACTTCATTTTCAATCATCTATTTGTTTCTCGTTAAAATACTGAGTAAGATATTGAAAAGGAGAGAAGTTCGGTTTTTATTGCATATATCGACGTTTCAGCCGGATTAGAGCGGTTTTACGTGTACATCTTCCCTCGTTAATATAAACGGAAAATCAAGAACATTATAGTTAATTCTAATGAAAACACATTGTTTTTTATCATTTGTATTGGAAACAACATTGTCATATGTCTTTTCTTGGAACTAAATAATACGAAACCTCGCTCTATGATTTGAAGGTAAAATCCTCAAATATGGTAAACTAGTGACTTTTTCACGTTAATCATGTAGTTTGATATTACGCAAATATATTCATTTTTACCAATATTTCGATACTATTTCATGTAGTATCACGATATGTGATTTGGCCTTCAAATCTCAGAATTTCGCATAATATTACATTTTAGGCAAGTTTTCTTGCATTTTGTTTCGTACGAAAAATCATCAAATTTAGCAATATTTTGACGTTTATCATCCCCTTTTCCTTCGTGCGATTTAAACAAAATATCATCGATTTAGGCAATACTTTGCCGTTCTCCACGTTTTTGTGAATTTTCAGTCCATTGGTATTACTTCATATATATACGATAAAAATGATGCAAACACATAATTGATTAGATAATAACCTTAAATACTTCATTTTCAATCATCTATTTGTTTCTCGTTAAAATACTGAGTAAGATATTGAAAAGGGGAGAAGTTCGGTTTTTATTTTATATATCGACGTTTCAGCCGGATTAGAGCGGTTTTATGTGTACATCTTCCATCGGTAATATAAACGGAAAATCAGGAACATTTTAGTTAATTCTAATGAAAACACATTGATTTTTATCATTTGTATTGGAAGCAACATTGTCATATGTCTTTTCTTGGATCTAAATAATACGAAACCTCGCTCTATGATTTGAAGTTAAAATCCTCAAATATGGTAAAATAGTGACTTTTTTTCACGTTTTTCATGTAGTTTGATATTACGTATATATATTCATTTTTACCAATATTTCGATACTATTTCATGTAGTATCACGATATGTGATTTGGCCTTCAAATCTCAGAATTTCGCATAATATTGCATTTTAAGCAAGTTTTCTTGCATTTTGTTTCGTACGAAAAATCATCGAATTTAGCAATATTTTGACGTTTATCATCTCCTTTTCCTTCATGTGATTTAAACAAAATATCATCGAATTAGGCAATATTGTGCCGTTTTCCACGTTTTTGTGAATTTTCCGTCCATGGGTATTAATTCATATATATATATATACGATAAAAATGATGCAAACACATAATTGATTAGATAATAACCTTAAATACTTCATTTTCAATATATTTGAAAATAAATTTTTCATATATTTCATATATTTTCATATATTTGTTTCTCGTTAAAATACTGATTAAGATATTGAAAAGGAGAGAAGTTCGGTTTTTATTGCATATATCGACGTTTCTGCCGGATTAGAGCGGTTTTACGTTTACATCTTCCCTCGTTAATATAAACGGAAAATCAAGAACATTATAGTTAATTCTAATGAAAACACATTGTTTTTTATCATTTGTATTGGAAACAACATTGTCATATGTCTTTTCTTGGAACTAAATAATACGAAACCTCGCTCTATGATTTGAAGGTAAAATCCTCAAATATGGTAAACTAGTGACTTTTTCACGTTAATCATGTAGTTTGATATTACGCAAATATATTCATTTTTACCAATATTTCGATACTATTTCATGTAGTATCACGATAGGTGATTTGGCCTTCAAATCTCAGAATTTCGCATAATATTGCATTTTAAGCAAGTTTTCTTGCATTTTGTTTCGTACGAAAAATCATCGAATTTACCAATATTTTGACGTTTATCATCCCCTTTTCCTTCATGTGATTTAAATAAAATATCATCGAATTAGGCAATATTTTGCCGTTTTCCACGTTTTTGTGAATTTTCAGTCCATGGGTATTAATTCATATATATACGAAAAAAATGATGCAAACACATAATTTATTAGATAATAACCTTAAATTCTTCATTTTCAATCAACTATTTGTTTCTCGTTAAAATACTGAGTAAGATATTGAAAAGGGGAGAAGTTCGGTTTTTATTGCATATATCGACGTTTCAGCCGGATTAGAGTGGTTTTACGTGTACATCTTCCATCGGTAATATAAACGGAAAATCAGGAACATTTTAGTTAATTCTAATGAAAACACATTGATTTTTATCATTTGTATTGGAAACAACATTGTCATATGTCTTTTCTTGGAACTAAATAATACGAAACTTCGCTCTATGATTTGAAGGTAAAATCCTCAAATATGGTAAAATAGTGACTTTTCCACGTTATTCATGTAGTTTGATATTACGCACATATAATCATTTTTACCAATATTTCGATACTATTTCATGTAGTATCACGATAGGTGATTTGGCCTTCAAATCTCAGAATTTCGCTTAATATTGCATTTTAAGCAAGTTTTCTTGCATTTTGTTTCGTACGAAAAATCATCGAATTTAGCAATATTTTGACGTTTATCATCCCCTTTTCCTTCATGTGATTTAAACAAAATATCATCGAATTAGGCAATATTTTGCCGTTTTCCACGTTTTTGTGAAATTTCAGTCCATGGGTATTACTTCATATATATACGATAAAAATGATGCAAACACATAATTGATTAGATAATAACCTTAAATACTTCATTTTGAATCATCTATTTGTTTCTCGTTAAAATACTGAGTAAGATATTGAAAAGGAGAGAAGTTCCGTTTTTATTGCATATATCGACGTTTCAGCCGGATTAGAGCGGTTTTACGTGTACATCTTCCCTCGTTAATATAAACGGAAAATCAAGAACATTATAGTTAATTCTAATGAAAACACATTGTTTTTTATCATTTGTATTGGAAACAACATTGTCATATGTCTTTTCTTGGAACTAAATAATACGAAACCTCGCTCTATGATTTGAAGGTAAAATCCTCAAATATGGTAAACTAGTGACTTTTTCACGTTAATCATGTAGTTTGATATTACGCAAATATATTCATTTTTACCAATATTTCGATACTATTTCATGTAGTATCACGATATGTGATTTGGCCTTCAAATCTCAGAATTTCGCATAATATTACATTTTAGGCAAGTTTTCTTGCATTTTGTTTCGTACGAAAAATCATCAAATTTAGCAATATTTTGACGTTTATCATCCCCTTTTCCTTCGTGCGATTTAAACAAAATATCATCGAATTAGGCAATACTTTGCCGTTCTCCACGTTTTTGTGAATTTTCAGTCCATTGGTATTACTTCATATATATACGATAAAAATGATGCAAACACATAATTGATTAGAAAATAACCTTAAATACTTCATTTTCAATCATCTATTTGTTTCTCGTTAAAATACTGTGTAAGATATTGAAAAGGGGAGAAGTTCGGTTTTTATTTTATATATCGACGTTTCAGCCGGATTAGAGCGGTTTTATGTGTACATCTTCCATCGGTAATATAAACGGAAAATCAGGAACATTTTAGTTAATTCTAATGAAAACACATTGATTTTTATCATTTGTATTGGAAGCAACATTGTCATATGTCTTTTCTTGGATCTAAATAATACGAAACCTCGCTCTATGATTTGAAGTTAAAATCCTCAAATATGGTAAAATAGTGACTTTTTTTCACGTTTTTCATGTAGTTTGATATTACGTATATGTATTCATTTTAACCAATATTTCGATACTATTTCATGTAGTATCACGATATGTGATTTGGCCTTCAAATCTCAGAATTTCGCATAATATTGCATTTTAAGCAAGTTTTCTTGCATTTTGTTTCGTACGAAAAATCATCGAATTTAGCAATATTTTGACGTTTATCATCTCCTTTTCCTTCATGTGATTTAAACAAAATATCATCGAATTAGGCAATATTGTGCCGTTTTCCACGTTTTTGTGAATTTTCCGTCCATGGGTATTAATTCATATATATATATATATATATATATATACGATAAAAATGATGCAAACACATAATTGATTAGATAATAACCTTAAATACTTCATTTTCAATATATTTGAAAATAAATTTTTCATATATTTCATATATTTTCATATATTTGTTTCTCGTTAAAATACTGATTAAGATATTGAAAAGGAGAGAAGTTCGGTTTTTATTGCATATATCGACGTTTCTGCCGGATTAGAGCGGTTTTACGTTTACATCTTCCCTCGTTAATATAAACGGAAAATCAAGAACATTATAGTTAATTCTAATGAAAACACATTGTTTTTTATCATTTGTATTGGAAACAACATTGTCATATGTCTTTTCTTGGAACTAAATAATACGAAACCTCGCTCTATGATTTGAAGGTAAAATCCTCAAATATGGTAAACTAGTGACTTTTTCACGTTAATCATGTAGTTTGATATTACGCAAATATATTCATTTTTACCAATATTTCGATACTATTTCATGTAGTATCACGATAGGTGATTTGGCCTTCAAATCTCAGAATTTCGCATAATATTGCATTTTAAGCAAGTTTTCTTGCATTTTGTTTCGTACGAAAAATCATCGAATTTACCAATATTTTGACGTTTATCATCCCCTTTTCCTTCATGTGATTTAAATAAAATATCATCGAATTAGGCAATATTTTGCCGTTTTCCACGTTTTTGTGAATTTTCAGTCCATGGGTATTAATTCATATATATACGAAAAAAATGATGCAAACACATAATTTATTAGATAATAACCTTAAATTCTTCATTTTCAATCAACTATTTGTTTCTCGTTAAAATACTGAGTAAGATATTGAAAAGGGGAGAAGTTCGGTTTTTATTGCATATATCGACGTTTCAGCCGGATTAGAGTGGTTTTACGTGTACATCTTCCATCGGTAATATAAACGGAAAATCAGGAACATTTTAGTTAATTCTAATGAAAACACATTGATTTTTATCATTTGTATTGGAAACAACATTGTCATATGTCTTTTCTTGGAACTAAATAATACGAAACTTCGCTCTATGATTTGAAGGTAAAATCCTCAAATATGGTAAAATAGTGACTTTTCCACGTTATTCATGTAGTTTGATATTACGCACATATAATCATTTTTACAAATATTTCGATACTATTTCATGTAGTATCACGATAGGTGATTTGGCCTTCAAATCTCAGAATTTCGCATAATATTGCATTTTAAGCAAGTTTTCTTGCATTTTGTTTCGTACGAAAAATCATCGAATTTAGCAATATTTTGACGTTTATCATCCCCTTTTCCTTCATGTGATTTAAACAAAATATCATCGAATTAGGCAATATTTTGCCGTTTTCCACGTTTTTGTGAAATTTCAGTCCATGGGTATTACTTCATATATATACGATAAAAATGATGCAAACACATAATTGATTAGATAATAACCTTAAATACTTCATTTTGAATCATCTATTTGTTTCTCGTTAAAATACTGAGTAAGATATTGAAAAGGAGAGAAGTTCGGTTTTTATTGCATATATCGACGTTTCAGCCGGATTAGAGCGGTTTTACGTGTACATCTTCCCTCGTTAATATAAACGGAAAATCAAGAACATTATAGTTAATTCTAATGAAAACACATTGTTTTTTATCATTTGTATTGGAAACAACATTGTCATATGTCTTTTCTTGGAACTAAATAATACGAAACCTCGCTCTATGATTTGAAGGTAAAATCCTCAAATATGGTAAACTAGTGACTTTTTCACGTTAATCATGTAGTTTGATATTACGCAAATATATTCATTTTTACCAATATTTCGATACTATTTCATGTAGTATCACGATATGTGATTTGGCCTTCAAATCTCAGAATTTCGCATAATATTACATTTTAGGCAAGTTTTCTTGCATTTTGTTTCGTACGAAAAATCATCAAATTTAGCAATATTTTGACGTTTATCATCCCCTTTTCCTTCGTGCGATTTAAACAAAATATCATCGAATTAGGCAATACTTTGCCGTTCTCCACGTTTTTGTGAATTTTCAGTCCATTGGTATTACTTCATATATATACGATAAAAATGATGCAAACACATAATTGATTAGAAAATAACCTTAAATACTTCATTTTCAATCATCTATTTGTTTCTCGTTAAAATACTGTGTAAGATATTGAAAAGGGGAGAAGTTCGGTTTTTATTTTATATATCGACGTTTCAGCCGGATTAGAGCGGTTTTATGTGTACATCTTCCATCGGTAATATAAACGGAAAATCAGGAACATTTTAGTTAATTCTAATGAAAACACATTGATTTTTATCATTTGTATTGGAAGCAACATTGTCATATGTCTTTTCTTGGATCTAAATAATACGAAACCTCGCTCTATGATTTGAAGTTAAAATCCTCAAATATGGTAAAATAGTGACTTTTTTTCACGTTTTTCATGTAGTTGGATATTACGTATATATATTCATTTTTACCAATATTTCGATACTATTTCATGTAGTATCACGATATGTGATTTGGCCTTCAAATCTCAGAATTTCGCATAATATTGCATTTTAAGCAAGTTTTCTTGCATTTTGTTTCGTACGAAAAATCATCGAATTTAGCAATATTTTGACGTTTATCATCTCCTTTTCCTTCATGTGATTTAAACAAAATATCATCGAATTAGGCAATATTGTGCCGTTTTCCACGTTTTTGTGAATTTTCCGTCCATGGGTATTAACTCATATATATATATATATATACGATAAAAATGATGCAAACACATAATTGATTAGATAATAACCTTAAATACTTCATTTTCAATATATTTGAAAATAAATTTTTCATATATTTCATATATTTTCATATATTTGTTTCTCGTTAAAATACTGATTAAGATATTGAAAAGGAGAGAAGTTCGGTTTTTATTGCATATATCGACGTTTCTGCCGGATTAGAGCGGTTTTACGTTTACATCTTCCCTCGTTAATATAAACGGAAAATCAAGAACATTATAGTTAATTCTAATGAAAACACATTGTTTTTTATCATTTGTATTGGAAACAACATTGTCATATGTCTTTTCTTGGAACTAAATAATACGAAACCTCGCTCTATGATTTGAAGGTAAAATCCTCAAATATGGTAAACTAGTGACTTTTTCACGTTAATCATGTAGTTTGATATTACGCAAATATATTCATTTTTACCAATATTTCGATACTATTTCATGTAGTATCACGATAGGTGATTTGGCCTTCAAATCTCAGAATTTCGCATAATATTGCATTTTAAGCAAGTTTTCTTGCATTTTGTTTCGTACGAAAAATCATCGAATTTACCAATATTTTGACGTTTATCATCCCCTTTTCCTTCATGTGATTTAAATAAAATATCATCGAATTAGGCAATATTTTGCCGTTTTCCACGTTTTTGTGAATTTTCAGTCCATGGGTATTAATTCATATATATACGAAAAAAATGATGCAAACACATAATTTATTAGATAATAACCTTAAATTCTTCATTTTCAATCAACTATTTGTTTCTCGTTAAAATACTGAGTAAGATATTGAAAAGGGGAGAAGTTCGGTTTTTATTGCATATATCGACGTTTCAGCCGGATTAGAGTGGTTTTACGTGTACATCTTCCATCGGTAATATAAACGGAAAATCAGGATCATTTTAGTTAATTCTAATGAAAACACATTGATTTTTATCATTTGTATTGGAAACAACATTGTCATATGTCTTTTCTTGGAACTAAATAATACGAAACTTCGCTCTATGATTTGAAGGTAAAATCCTCAAATATGGTAAAATAGTGACTTTTCCACGTTATTCATGTAGTTTGATATTACGCACATATAATCATTTTTACCAATATTTCGATACTATTTCATGTAGTATCACGATAGGTGATTTGGCCTTCAAATCTCAGAATTTCGCATAATATTGCATTTTAAGCAAGTTTTCTTGCATTTTGTTTCGTACGAAAAATCATCGAATTTAGCAATATTTTGACGTTTATCATCCCCTTTTCCTTCATGTGATTTAAACAAAATATCATCGAATTAGGCAATATTTTGCCGTTTTCCACGTTTTTGTGAAATTTCAGTCCATGGGTATTACTTCATATATATACGATAAAAATGATGCAAACACATAATTGATTAGATAATAACCTTAAATACTTCATTTTGAATCATCTATTTGTTTCTCGTTAAAATACTGAGTAAGATATTGAAAAGGAGAGAAGTTCGGTTTTTATTGCATATATCGACGTTTCAGCCGGATTAGAGCGGTTTTACGTGTACATCTTCCCTCGTTAATATAAACGGAAAATCAAGAACATTATAGTTAATTCTAATGAAAACACATTGTTTTTTATCATTTGTATTGGAAAAAACATTGTCATATGTCTTTTCTTGGAACTAAATAATACGAAACCTCGCTCTATGATTTGAAGGTAAAATCCTCAAATATGGTAAACTAGTGACTTTTTCACGTTAATCATGTAGTTTGATATTATGCAAATATATTCATTTTTACCAATATTTCGATACTATTTCATGTAGTATCACGATATGTGATTTGGCCTTCAAATCTCAGAATTTCGCATAATATTACATTTTAGGCAAGTTTTCTTGCATTTTGTTTCGTACGAAAAATCATCAAATTTAGCAATATTTTGACGTTTATCATCCCCTTTTCCTTCGTGCGATTTAAACAAAATATCATCGAATTAGGCAATACTTTGCCGTTCTCCACGTTTTTGTGACTTTTCAGTCCATTGGTATTACTTCATATATATACGATAAAAATGATGCAAACACATAATTGATTAGATAATAACCTTAAATACTTCATTTTCAATCATCTATTTGTTTCTCGTTAAAATACTGTGTAAGATATTGAAAAGGGGAGAAGTTCGGTTTTTATTTTATATATTGACGTTTCAGCCGGATTAGAGCGGTTTTATGTGTACATCTTCCATCGGTAATATAAACGGAAAATCAGGAACATTTTAGTTAATTCTAATGAAAACACATTGATTTTTATCATTTGTATTGGAAGCAACATTGTCATATGTCTTTTCTTGGATCTAAATAATACGAAACCTCGCTCTATGATTTGAAGTTAAAATCCTCAAATATGGTAAAATAGTGACTTTTTTTCACGTTTTTCATGTAGTTTGATATTACGTATATATATTCATTTTTACCAATATTTCGATACTATTTCATGTAGTATCACGATATGTGATTTGGCCTTCAAATCTCAGAATTTCGCATAATATTGCATTTTAAGCAAGTTTTCTTGCATTTTGTTTCGTACGAAAAATCATCGAATTTAGCAATATTTTGACGTTTATCATCTCCTTTTCCTTCATGTGATTTAAACAAAATATCATCGAATTAGGCAATATTGTGCCGTTTTCCACGTTTTTGTGAATTTTCCGTCCATGGGTATTAATTCATATATATATATATATACGATAAAAATGATGCAAACACATAATTGATTAGATAATAACCTTAAATACTTCATTTTCAATATATTTGAAAATAAATTTTTCATATATTTCATATATTTTCATATATTTGTTTCTCGTTAAAATACTGATTAAGATATTGAAAAGGAGAGAAGTTCGGTTTTTATTGCATATATCGACGTTTCTGCCGGATTAGAGCGGTTTTACGTTTACATCTTCCCTCGTTAATATAAACGGAAAATCAAGAACATTATAGTTAATTCTAATGAAAACACATTGTTTTTTATCATTTGTATTGGAAACAACATTGTCATATGTCTTTTCTTGGAACTAAATAATACGAAACCTCGCTCTATGATTTGAAGGTAAAATCCTCAAATATGGTAAACTAGTGACTTTTTCACGTTAATCATGTAGTTTGATATTACGCAAATATATTCATTTTTACCAATATTTCGATACTATTTCATGTAGTATCACGATAGGTGATTTGGCCTTCAAATCTCAGAATTTCGCATAATATTGCATTTTAAGCAAGTTTTCTTGCATTTTGTTTCGTACGAAAAATCATCGAATTTACCAATATTTTGACGTTTATCATCCCCTTTTCCTTCATGTGATTTAAACAAAATATCATCGAATTAGGCAATATTTTGCCGTTTTCCACGTTTTTGTGAAATTTCAGTCCATGGGTATTACTTCATATATATACGATAAAAATGATGCAAACACATAATTGATTAGATAATAACCTTAAATACTTCATTTTGAATCATCTATTTGTTTCTCGTTAAAATACTGAGTAAGATATTGAAAAGGAGAGAAGTTCGGTTTTTATTGCATATATCGACGTTTCAGCCGGATTAGAGCGGTTTTACGTGTACATCTTCCCTCGTTAATATAAACGGAAAATCAAGAACATTATAGTTAATTCTAATGAAAACACATTGTTTTTTATCATTTGTATTGGAAAAAACATTGTCATATGTCTTTTCTTGGAACTAAATAATACGAAACCTCGCTCTATGATTTGAAGGTAAAATCCTCAAATATGGTAAACTAGTGACTTTTTCACGTTAATCATGTAGTTTGATATTACGCAAATATATTCATTTTTACCAATATTTCGATACTATTTCATGTAGTATCACGATATGTGATTTGGCCTTCAAATCTCAGAATTTCGCATAATATTACATTTTAGGCAAGTTTTCTTGCATTTTGTTTCGTACGAAAAATCATCAAATTTAGCAATATTTTGACGTTTATCATCCCCTTTTCCTTCGTGCGATTTAAACAAAATATCATCGAATTAGGCAATACTTTGCCGTTCTCCACGTTTTTGTGAATTTTCAGTCCATTGGTATTACTTCATATATATACGATAAAAATGATGCAAACACATAATTGATTAGATAATAACCTTAAATACTTCATTTTCAATCATCTATTTGTTTCTCGTTAAAATACTGTGTAAGATATTGAAAAGGGGAGAAGTTCGGTTTTTATTTTATATATCGACGTTTCAGCCGGATTAGAGCGGTTTTATGTGTACATCTTCCATCGGTAATATAAACGGAAAATCAGGAACATTTTAGTTAATTCTAATGAAAACACATTGATTTTTATCATTTGTATTGGAAGCAACATTGTCATATGTCTTTTCTTGGATCTAAATAATACGAAACCTCGCTCTATGATTTGAAGTTAAAATCCTCAAATATGGTAAAATAGTGACTTTTTTTCACGTTTTTCATGTAGTTTGATATTACGCATATATATTCATTTTTACCAATATTTCGATACTATTTCATGTAGTATCACGATATGTGATTTGGCCTTCAAATCTCAGAATTTCGCATAATATTGCATTTTAAGCAAGTTTTCTTGCATTTTGTTTCGTACGAAAAATCATCGAATTTAGCAATATTTTGACGTTTATCATCCCCTTTTCCTTCATGTGATTTAAACAAAATATCATCGAATTAGGCAATATTTTGCCGTTTTCCACGTTTTTGTGAAATTTCAGTCCATGGGTATTACTTCATATATATACGATAAAAATGATGCAAACACATAATTGATTAGATAATAACCTTAAATACTTCATTTTGAATCATCTATTTGTTTCTCGTTAAAATACTGAGTAAGATATTGAAAAGGAGAGAAGTTCGGTTTTTATTGCATATATCGACGTTTCAGCCGGATTAGAGCGGTTTTACGTGTACATCTTCCCTCGTTAATATAAACGGAAAATCAAGAACATTATAGTTAATTCTAATGAAAACACATTGTTTTTTATCATTTGTATTGGAAACAACATTGTCATATGTCTTTTCTTGGAACTAAATAATACGAAACTTCGCTCTATGATTTGAAGGTAAAATCCTCAAATATGGTAAAATAGTGACTTTTTCACGTTAATCATGTAGTTTGATATTACGCAAATATATTCATTTTTACCAATATTTCGATACTATTTCATGTAGTATCACGATATGTGATTTGGCCTTCAAATCTCAGAATTTCGCATAATATTGCATTTAAGCAAGTTTTCTTGCATTTTGTTTCGTACGAAAAATCATCAAATTTAGCAATATTTTGACGTTTATCATCCCCTTTTCCTTCATGTGATTTAAACAAAATATCATCGAATTAGGCAATATTTTGCCGTTTTCCACGTTTTTGTGAAATTTCAGTCCATGGGTATTACTTCATATATATACGATAAAAATGATGCAAACACATAATTGATTAGATAATAACCTTAAATACTTCATTTTGAATCATCTATTTGTTTCTCGTTAAAATACTGAGTAAGATATTGAAAAGGAGAGAAGTTCGGTTTTTATTGCATATATCGACGTTTCAGCCGGATTAGAGCGGTTTTACGTGTACATCTTCCCTCGTTAATATAAACGGAAAATCAAGAACATTATAGTTAATTCTAATGAAAACACATTGTTTTTTATCATTTGTATTGGAAAAAACATTGTCATATGTCTTTTCTTGGAACTAAATAATACGAAACCTCGCTCTATGATTTGAAGGTAAAATCCTCAAATATGGTAAACTAGTGACTTTTTCACGTTAATCATGTAGTTTGATATTACGCAAATATATTCATTTTTACCAATATTTCGATACTATTTCATGTAGTATCACGATATGTGATTTGGCCTTCAAATCTCAGAATTTCGCATAATATTACATTTTAGGCAAGTTTTCTTGCATTTTGTTTCGTACGAAAAATCATCAAATTTAGCAATATTTTGACGTTTATCATCCCCTTTTCCTTCGTGCGATTTAAACAAAATATCATCGAATTAGGCAATACTTTGCCGTTCTCCACGTTTTTGTGAATTTTCAGTCCATTGGTATTACTTCATATATATACGATAAAAATGATGCAAACACATAATTGATTAGATAATAACCTTAAATACTTCATTTTCAATCATCTATTTGTTTCTCGTTAAAATACTGTGTAAGATATTGAAAAGGGGAGAAGTTCGGTTTTTATTTTATATATCGACGTTTCAGCCGGATTAGAGCGGTTTTATGTGTACATCTTCCATCGGTAATATAAACGGAAAATCAGGAACATTTTAGTTAATTCTAATGAAAACACATTGATTTTTATCATTTGTATTGGAAGCAACATTGTCATATGTCTTTTCTTGGATCTAAATAATACGAAACCTCGCTCTATGATTTGAAGTTAAAATCCTCAAATATGGTAAAATAGTGACTTTTTTTCACGTTTTTCATGTAGTTTGATATTACGCATATATATTCATTTTTACCAATATTTCGATACTATTTCATGTAGTATCACGATATGTGATTTGGCCTTCAAATCTCAGAATTTCGCATAATATTGCATTTTAAGCAAGTTTTCTTGCATTTTGTTTCGTACGAAAAATCATCGAATTTAGCAATATTTTGACGTTTATCATCCCCTTTTCCTTCATGTGATTTAAACAAAATATCATCGAATTAGGCAATATTTTGCCGTTTTCCACGTTTTTGTGAAATTTCAGTCCATGGGTATTACTTCATATATATACGATAAAAATGATGCAAACACATAATTGATTAGATAATAACCTTAAATACTTCATTTTGAATCATCTATTTGTTTCTCGTTAAAATACTGAGTAAGATATTGAAAAGGAGAGAAGTTCGGTTTTTATTGCATATATCGACGTTTCAGCCGGATTAGAGCGGTTTTACGTGTACATCTTCCCTCGTTAATATAAACGGAAAATCAAGAACATTATAGTTAATTCTAATGAAAACACATTGTTTTTTATCATTTGTATTGGAAACAACATTGTCATATGTCTTTTCTTGGAACTAAATAATACGAAACTTCGCTCTATGATTTGAAGGTAAAATCCTCAAATATGGTAAAATAGTGACTTTTTCACGTTAATCATGTAGTTTGATATTACGCAAATATATTCATTTTTACCAATATTTCGATACTATTTCATGTAGTATCACGATATGTGATTTGGCCTTCAAATCTCAGAATTTCGCATAATATTGCATTTAAGCAAGTTTTCTTGCATTTTGTTTCGTACGAAAAATCATCAAATTTAGCAATATTTTGACGTTTATCATCCCCTTTTCCTTCATGTGATTTAAACAAAATATCATCGAATTAGGCAATATTTTGCCGTTTTCCACGTTTTTGTGAAATTTCAGTCCATGGGTATTACTTCATATATATACGATAAAAATGATGCAAACACATAATTGATTAGATAATAACCTTAAATAATTGATAATTAAATACGATAATTTTCAATCATCTATTTGTTTCTCGTTAAAATACTGAGTAAGATATTGAAAAGGAGAGAAGTTCGGTTTTTATTGCATATATCGACGTTTCAGCCGGATTAGAGCGGTTTTACGTGTACATCTTCCATCGGTAATATAAACGGAAAATCAAGAACATTTTAGTTAATTCTAATGAAAACATATTGATTTTTATCATTTGTATTGGAAACAACATTGTCATATGTCTTTTCTTGGATCTAAATAATAAGAAACCTCGCTCTATGATTTGAAGTTAAAATCCTCAAATATGCTTAAATAGTGACTTTTTTCACGTTTTTCATGTAGTTTGATATTACGTAAATATATTCATTTTTACCAATATTTCGATACTATTTCATATAGGATCACGATATGTGATTTGGCCTTCAAATCTCAGAATTTCGCATAATATTGCATTTTAAGCAAGTTTTCTTGTATTTTGTTTCGTACGAAAAATCATCGAATTTAGCAATATTTTGACGTTTATCATCTCCTTTTCCTTCATGTGATTTAAACAAAATATCATCGAATTAGGCAATATTGTGCCGTTTTCCACGTTTTTGTGAATTTTCCGTCCATGGGTATTAATTCATATATATATACGATAAAAATGATGCAAACACATAATTGATTAGATAATAACCTTAAATACTTCATTTTCAATATATTTGAAAATATATTTTTCATATATTTCATATATTTTCATATATTTGTTTCTCGTTAAAATACTGATTAAGATATTGAAAAGGGGAGAAGTTCGGTTTTTATTGCATATATCGACGTTTCAGCCGGATTAGAGCGGTTTTACGTTTACATCTTCCCTCGTTAATATAAACGGAAAATCAAGAACATTATAGTTAATTCTAATGAAAACACATTGTTTTTTATCATTTGTATTGGAAACAACATTGTCATATGTCTTTTCTTGGAACTAAATAATACGAAACCTCGCTCTATGATTTGAAGGTAAAATCCTCAAATATGGTAAAATAGTGACTTTTTCACGTTAATCATGTAGTTTGATATTACGCAAATATATTCATTTTCACCAATATTTCGATACTATTTCATGTAGTATCACGATATGTGATTTGGCCTTCAAATCTCAGAATTTCGCATAATATTGCATTTTAAGCAAGTTTTCTTGCATTTTGTTTAGTACGAAAAATCATCGAATTTAGCAATATTTTGACGTTTATCATCCCCTTTTCCTTTATTTGGTTTAAACAAAATATCATTGAATTAGGCAATATTTTGCCGTTTTTCCACGTTTTTGTGAATTTTCAGTCTATGGGTATTAATTCATTATATATACGATAAAAATGATGCAAACACATAATTGATTAGATAATAACCTAAAATACTTCATTTTAATCAACTATTTGTTTCTCGTTAAAATACTGAGTAAGATATTGAAAAGGGGAGAAGTTCTGTTTTTATTGCATATATCGACGTTTCAGCCGGAATAGAGCGGTTTTACGTGTACATCTTCCATCGGTAATATAAACGGAAAATCAGGAACATTTTAGTTAATTCTAATGAAAACACATTGATTTTTATCATTTGTATTGGAAACAACATTGTCATATGTCTTTTCTTGGATCTAAATAATACGAAACCTCGCTCTATGATTTGAAGTTTAAATCCTCAAATATGCTTAAATAGTGACTTTTTTCACGTTTTTCATGTAGTTTGATATTACGTAAATATATTCATTTTTACCAATATTTCGATACTATTTCATATAGGATCACGATATGTGATTTGGCCTTCAAATCTCAGAATTTCGCATAATATTGCATTTTAAGCAAGTTTTCTTGCATTTTGTTTCGTACAAAAAATCATCGAATTTACCAATATTTTGACGTTTATCATCCCCTTTTCCTTCATGTGATTTAAATAAAATATCATCGAATTAGGCAATATTTTCCCGTTTTCCACGTTTTTGTGAATTATCAGTCCATGGGTATTAATTCATATATATACGATAAAAATGATGCAAACACATAATTTTTTAGATAATAACCTTAAATACTTCATTTTCAATCAACTATTTGTTTCTCGTTAAAATTCTGAGTAAGATATTGAAAAGGGGAGAAGTTCGGTTTATATTGCATATATCGACGTTTCAGCCGGATTAGAGCGGTTATACGTGTACATCTTCCCTCGTTAATATAAACGGAAAATCAAGAACATTATAGTTAATTCTAATGAAAACACATTGATTTTTATCATTTGTATTGGAGACAACATTGTCATATGTCTTTTCTTGGAACTAAATAATACGAAACCTCGCTCTATGATTTGAAGGTAAAATCCTCAAATATGGTAAAATAGTGACTTTTCCACGTTAATCATCTAGTTTGATATTACGCACATATATTCATTTCTACCAATATTTCGATACTATTTCATGTAGTATCACGATAGGTGATTTGGCCTTCAAATCTCAGAATTTCGCATAATATTGCATTTTAAGCAAGTTTTCTTGCATTTTGTTTCGAACGAAAAATCATCGAATTTACCAATATTTTGACGTTTATCATCCCCTTTTCCTTCATGTGATTTAAATAAAATATCATCGAATTAGGCAATATTTTGCCGTTTTCCACGTTTTTGTGAATTTTCAGTCCATGGGTATTAATTCATATATATACGAAAAAAATGATGCAAACACATAATTTATTAGATAATAACCTTAAATTCTTCATTTTCAATCAACTATTTGTTTCTCGTTAAAATTCTGAGTAAGATATTGAAAAGGGGAGAAGTTCGGTTTTTATTGCATATATCGACGTTTCAGCCGGATTAGAGTGGTTTTACGTGTACATCTTCCATCGGTAATATAAACGGAAAATCAGGAACATTTTAGTTAATTCTAATGAAAACACATTGATTTTTATCATTTGTATTGGAAACAACATTGTCATATGTCTTTTCTTGGAACTAAATAATACGAAACTTCGCTCTATGATTTGAAGGTAAAATCCTCAAATATGGTAAAATAGTGACTTTTCCACGTTATTCATGTAGTTTGATATTACGCACATATAATCATTTTTACCAATATTTCGATACTATTTCATGTAGTATCACGATAGGTGATTTGGCCTTCAAATCTCAGAATTTCGCATAATATTGCATTTTAAGCAAGTTTTCTTGCATTTTGTTTCGTACGAAAAATCATCGAATTTAGCAATATTTTGACGTTTAACATCCCCTTTTCCTTCATGTGATTTAAACAAAATATCATCGAATTAGGCAATATTTTGCCGTTTTCCACGTTTTTGTGAAATTTCAGTCCATGGGTATTACTTCATATATATACGATAAAAATGATGCAAACACATAATTGATTAGATAATAACCTTAAATACTTCATTTTGAATCATCTATTTGTTTCTCGTTAAAATACTGAGTAAGATATTGAAAAGGAGAGAAGTTCGGTTTTTATTGCATATATCGACGTTTCAGCCGGATTAGAGCGGTTTTACGTGTACATCTTCCCTCGTTAATATAAACGGAAAATCAAGAACATTATAGTTAATTCTAATGAAAACACATTGTTTTTTATCATTTGTATTGGAAACAACATTGTCATATGTCTTTTCTTGGAACTAAATAATACGAAACTTCGCTCTATGATTTGAAGGTAAAATCCTCAAATATGGTAAAATAGTGACTTTTTCACGTTAATCATGTAGTTTGATATTACGCAAATATATTCATTTTTACCAATATTTCGATACTATTTCATGTAGTATCACGATATGTGATTTGGCCTTCAAATCTCAGAATTTCGCATAATATTGCATTTAAGCAAGTTTTCTTGCATTTTGTTTCGTACGAAAAATCATCAAATTTAGCAATATTTTGACGTTTATCATCCCCTTTTCCTTCATGTGATTTAAACAAAATATCATCGAATTAGGCAATATTTTGCCGTTTTCCACGTTTTTGTGAAATTTCAGTCCATGGGTATTACTTCATATATATACGATAAAAATGATGCAAACACATAATTGATTAGATAATAACCTTAAATAATTGATAATTAAATACGATAATTTTCAATCATCTATTTGTTTCTCGTTAAAATACTGAGTAAGATATTGAAAAGGAGAGAAGTTCGGTTTTTATTGCATATATCGACGTTTCAGCCGGATTAGAGCGGTTTTACGTGTACATCTTCCATCGGTAATATAAACGGAAAATCAAGAACATTTTAGTTAATTCTAATGAAAACATATTGATTTTTATCATTTGTATTGGAAACAACATTGTCATATGTCTTTTCTTGGATCTAAATAATACGAAACCTCGCTCTATGATTTGAAGTTAAAATCCTCAAATATGCTTAAATAGTGACTTTTTTCACGTTTTTCATGTAGTTTGATATTACGTAAATATATTCATTTTTACCAATATTTCGATACTATTTCATATAGGATCACGATATGTGATTTGGCCTTCAAATCTCAGAATTTCGCATAATATTGCATTTTAAGCAAGTTTTCTTGTATTTTGTTTCGTACGAAAAATCATCGAATTTAGCAATATTTTGACGTTTATCATCTCCTTTTCCTTCATGTGATTTAAACAAAATATCATCGAATTAGGCAATATTGTGCCGTTTTCCACGTTTTTGTGAATTTTCCGTCCATGGGTATTAATTCATATATATATACGATAAAAATGATGCAAACACATAATTGATTAGATAATAACCTTAAATACTTCATTTTCAATATATTTGAAAATATATTTTTCATATATTTCATATATTTTCATATATTTGTTTCTCGTTAAAATACTGATTAAGATATTGAAAAGGGGAGAAGTTCGGTTTTTATTGCATATATCGACGTTTCAGCCGGATTAGAGCGGTTTTACGTTTACATCTTCCCTCGTTAATATAAACGGAAAATCAAGAACATTATAGTTAATTCTAATGAAAACACATTGTTTTTTATCATTTGTATTGGAAACAACATTGTCATATGTCTTTTCTTGGAACTAAATAATACGAAACCTCGCTCTATGATTTGAAGGTAAAATCCTCAAATATGGTAAAATAGTGACTTTTTCACGTTAATCATGTAGTTTGATATTACGCAAATATATTCATTTTCACCAATATTTCGATACTATTTCATGTAGTATCACGATATGTGATTTGGCCTTCAAATCTCAGAATTTCGCATAATATTGCATTTTAAGCAAGTTTTCTTGCATTTTGTTTAGTACGAAAAATCATCGAATTTAGCAATATTTTGACGTTTATCATCCCCTTTTCCTTTATTTGGTTTAAACAAAATATCATTGAATTAGGCAATATTTTGCCGTTTTTCCACGTTTTTGTGAATTTTCAGTCTATGGGTATTAATTCATTATATATACGATAAAAATGATGCAAACACATAATTGATTAGATAATAACCTAAAATACTTCATTTTAATCAACTATTTGTTTCTCGTTAAAATACTGAGTAAGATATTGAAAAGGGGAGAAGTTCTGTTTTTATTGCATATATCGACGTTTCAGCCGGAATAGAGCGGTTTTACGTGTACATCTTCCATCGGTAATATAAACGGAAAATCAGGAACATTTTAGTTAATTCTAATGAAAACACATTGATTTTTATCATTTGTATTGGAAACAACATTGTCATATGTCTTTTCTTGGATCTAAATAATACGAAACCTCGCTCTATGATTTGAAGTTTAAATCCTCAAATATGCTTAAATAGTGACTTTTTTCACGTTTTTCATGTAGTTTGATATTACGTAAATATATTCATTTTTACCAATATTTCGATACTATTTCATATAGGATCACGATATGTGATTTGGCCTTCAAATCTCAGAATTTCGCATAATATTGCATTTTAAGCAAGTTTTCTTGCATTTTGTTTCGTACAAAAAATCATCGAATTTACCAATATTTTGACGTTTATCATCCCCTTTTCCTTCATGTGATTTAAATAAAATATCATCGAATTAGGCAATATTTTCCCGTTTTCCACGTTTTTGTGAATTATCAGTCCATGGGTATTAATTCATATATATACGATAAAAATGATGCAAACACATAATTTTTTAGATAATAACCTTAAATACTTCATTTTCAATCAACTATTTGTTTCTCGTTAAAATTCTGAGTAAGATATTGAAAAGGGGAGAAGTTCGGTTTATATTGCATATATCGACGTTTCAGCCGGATTAGAGCGGTTATACGTGTACATCTTCCCTCGTTAATATAAACGGAAAATCAAGAACATTATAGTTAATTCTAATGAAAACACATTGATTTTTATCATTTGTATTGGAGACAACATTGTCATATGTCTTTTCTTGGAACTAAATAATACGAAACCTCGCTCTATGATTTGAAGGTAAAATCCTCAAATATGGTAAAATAGTGACTTTTCCACGTTAATCATCTAGTTTGATATTACGCACATATATTCATTTCTACCAATATTTCGATACTATTTCATGTAGTATCACGATAGGTGATTTGGCCTTCAAATCTCAGAATTTCGCATAATATTGCATTTTAAGCAAGTTTTCTTGCATTTTGTTTCGAACGAAAAATCATCGAATTTACCAATATTTTGACGTTTATCATCCCCTTTTCCTTCATGTGATTTAAATAAAATATCATCGAATTAGGCAATATTTTGCCGTTTTCCACGTTTTTGTGAATTTTCAGTCCATGGGTATTAATTCATATATATACGAAAAAAATGATGCAAACACATAATTTATTAGATAATAACCTTAAATTCTTCATTTTCAATCAACTATTTGTTTCTCGTTAAAATTCTGAGTAAGATATTGAAAAGGGGAGAAGTTCGGTTTTTATTGCATATATCGACGTTTCAGCCGGATTAGAGTGGTTTTACGTGTACATCTTCCATCGGTAATATAAACGGAAAATCAGGAACATTTTAGTTAATTCTAATGAAAACACATTGATTTTTATCATTTGTATTGGAAACAACATTGTCATATGTCTTTTCTTGGAACTAAATAATACGAAACTTCGCTCTATGATTTGAAGGTAAAATCCTCAAATATGGTAAAATAGTGACTTTTCCACGTTATTCATGTAGTTTGATATTACGCACATATAATCATTTTTACCAATATTTCGATACTGTTTCATGTAGTATCACGATAGGTGATTTGGCCTTCAAATCTCAGAATTTCGCATAATATTGCATTTTAAGCAAGTTTTCTTGCATTTTGTTTCGTACAAAAAATCATCGAATTTACTAATATTTTGACGTTTATCATCCCCTTTTCCTTCATGTGATTTAAACAAAATATCATCGAATTAGGCAATATTTTGCCGTTTCCCACGTTTTTGTGAATTTTCAGTCCATTGGTATTACTTCATATATATACGATAAAAATGATGCAAACACATAATTGATTAGATAATAACCTCAAATACTTCATTTTCAATCATCTATTTGTTTCTCGTTAAAATACTGTGTAAGATATTGAAAAGGGGAGAAGTTCGGTTTTTATTTTATATATCGACGTTTCAGCCGGATTAGAGCGGTTTTTCGTGTACATCTTCCATCGGTAATATAAACGGAAAATCAGGAACATTTTAGTTAATTCTAATGAAAACACATTGATTTTTATCATTTGTATTGGAAACAACATTGTCATATGTCTTTTCTTGGATCTAAATAATACGAAACCTCGCTCTATGATTTGAAGTTAAAATCCTCAAATATGGTTAAATAGTGACTTTTTTCACGTTTTTCATGTAGTTTGATATTACGTAAATATATTCATTTTTACCAATATTTCGATACTATTTCATGTAGTATCACGATATGTGATTTGGCCTTCAAATCTCAGAATTTCGCATAATATTGCATTTTAAGCAAGTTTTCTTGCATTTTGTTTCGTACGAAAAATCATCGAATTTAGCAATATTTTGACGTTTATCATCCCCTTTTCCTTCATGTGATTTAAACAAAATATCATCGAATTAGGCAATATTTTGCCGTTTTCCACGTTTTTGTGAAATTTCAGTCCATGGGTATTACTTCATATATATACGATAAAAATGATGCAAACACATAATTGATTAGATAATAACCTTAAATACTTCATTTTCAATCATCTATTTGTTTCTCGTTAAAATACTGAGTAAGATATTGAAAAGGAGAGAAGTTCGGTTTTTATTGCATATATCGACGTTTCAGCCGGATTAGAGCGGTTTTACGTGTACATCTTCCCTCGTTAATATAAACGGAAAATCAAGAACATTATAGTTAATTCTAATGAAAACACATTGTTTTTTATCATTTGTATTGGAAACAACATTGTCATATGTCTTTTCTTGGAACTAAATAATACGAAACTTCGCTCTATGATTTGAAGGTAAAATCCTCAAATATGGTAAAATAGTGACTTTTTCACGTTAATCATGTAGTTTGATATTACGCAAATATATTCATTTTTACCAATATTTCGATACTATTTCATGTAGTATCACGATATGTGATTTGGCCTTCAAATCTCAGAATTTCGCATAATATTGCATTTAAGCAAGTTTTCTTGCATTTTGTTTCGTACGAAAAATCATCAAATTTAGCCATATTTTGTCGTTTATCATCCCCTTTTCCTTCATGTGATTTAAACAAAATATCATCGAATTAGGCAATATTTTGCCGTTTTCCACGTTTTTGTGAAATTTCAGTCCATGGGTATTACTTCATATATATACGATAAAAATGATCCAAACACATAATTGATTAGATAATAACCTTAAATACTTCATTTTCAATCATCTATTTGTTTCTCGTTAAAATACTGAGTAAGATATTGAAAAGGAGAGAAGTTCGGTTTTTATTGCATATATCGACGTTTCAGCCGGATTAGAGCGGTTTTACGTGTACATCTTCCCTCGTTAATATAAACGGAAAATCAAGAACATTATAGTTAATTCTAATGAAAACACATTGTTTTTTATCATTTGTATTGGAAACAACATTGTCATATGTCTTTTCTTGGAACTAAATAATACGAAACCTCGCTCTAGGATTTGAAGGTAAAATCCTCAAATATGGTAAACTAGTGACTTTTTCACGTTAATCATGTAGTTTGATATTACGCAAATATATTCATTTTTACCAATATTTCGATACTATTTCATGTAGTATCACGATATGTGATTTGGCCTTCAAATCTCAGAATTTCGCATAATATTACATTTTAGGCAAGTTTTCTTGCATTTTGTTTCGTACGAAAAATCATCAAATTTAGCAATATTTTGACGTTTATCATCCCCTTTTCCTTCGTGCGATTTAAACAAAATATCATCGAATTAGGCAATACTTTGCCGTTCTCCACGTTTTTGTGAATTTTCAGTCCATTGGTATTACTTCATATATATACGATAAAAATGATGCAAACACATAATTGATTAGATAATAACCTTAAATACTTCATTTTCAATCATCTATTTGTTTCTCGTTAAAATACTGTGTAAGATATTGAAAAGGGGAGAAGTTCGGTTTTTATTTTATATATCGACGTTTCAGCCGGATTAGAGCGGTTTTATGTGTACATCTTCCATCGGTAATATAAACGGAAAATCAGGAACATTTTAGTTAATTCTAATGAAAACACATTGATTTTTATCATTTGTATTGGAAGCAACATTGTCATATGTCTTTTCTTGGATCTAAATAATACGAAACCTCGCTCTATGATTTGAAGTTAAAATCCTCAAATATGGTAAAATAGTGACTTTTTTTCACGTTTTTCATGTAGTTTGATATTACGTATATATATTCATTTTTACCAATATTTCGATACTATTTCATGTAGTATCACGATATGTGATTTGGCCTTCAAATCTCAGAATTTCGCATAATATTGCATTTTAAGCAAGTTTTCTTGCATTTTGTTTCGTACGAAAAATCATCGAATTTAGCAATATTTTGACGTTTATCATCTCCTTTTCCTTCATGTGATTTAAACAAAATATCATCGAATTAGGAAATATTGTGCCGTTTTCCACGTTTTTGTGAATTTTCCGTCCATGGGTATTAATTCATATATATATATATACGATAAAAATGATGCAAACACATAATTGATTAGATAATAACCTTAAATACTTCATTTTCAATCTATTTGAAAATAAATTTTTCATATATTTCATATATTTTCATATATTTGTTTCTCGTTAAAATACTGATTAAGATATTGAAAAGGAGAGAAGTTCGGTTTTTATTGCATATATCGACGTTTCTGCCGGATTAGAGCGGTTTTACGTTTACATCTTCCCTCGTTAATATAAACGGAAAATCAAGAACATTATAGTTAATTCTAATGAAAACACATTGTTTTTTATCATTTGTATTGGAAACAACATTGTCATATGTCTTTTCTTGGAACTAAATAATACGAAACCTCGCTCTATGATTTGAAGGTAAAATCCTCAAATATGGTAAAATAGTGACTTTTTCACGTTAATCATGTAGTTTGATATTACGCAAATATATTCATTTTTACCAATATTTCGATACTATTTCATGTAGTATCACGATATGTGATTTGGCCTTCAAATCTCAGAATTTCGCATAATATTGCATTTTAAGCAAGTTTTCTTGCATTTTGTTTCATACGAAAAATCATCAAATTTAGCAATATTTTGACGTTTATCATCTCCTTTTCCTTCATGTGATTTAAACAAAATATCATCGAGTTAGGCAATATTTTTCCGTTTTCCACGTTTTAGTGAATTTTCCGTCCATGGGTATTAATTCATATATATACGATAAAAATGATGCAAACACATAATTGATTAAATAATAACCTTAAATACTTCATTTTCAATCATCTATTTGTTTCTCGTTAAAATACTGAGTAAGATATTGAAAAGGGGAGAAGTTCGGTTTTTATTGCATATATCGACGTTTCAGCCGGATTAGAGCGGTTTTACGTGTACATCTTCCATCGGTAATATAAACGGAAAATCAGGAACATTTTAGTTAATTCTAATGAACACATTGATTTTTATCATTTGTATTGGAAACAACATTGTTTTTTCTTGGATCTAAATAATACGAAACCTCGCTCTATGATTTGAAGTTAAAATCCTCAAATATGGTTAAATAGGGACTTTTTTCACGTTTTTCATGTAGTTTGATATTTCGTAAATATATTCCTTTTTACCAATATTTCGATACTATTTCATGTAGTATCACGATATGTGATTTGGCCTTCAAATCTCAGAATTTCGCATAATATAACATTTTAAGCAAGTTTTCTTGCATTTTGTTTCGTACGAAAAATCATCGAATTTAGCAATATTTTGACGTTTATCATCCCCTTTTCCTTCGTGTGATTTAAACAAAATATAATCGAATTAGGCAATATTTTGCCGTTTTCCACGTTTTTGTGAATTTTCAGTCCATTGGTATTACTTCATATATATACAATAAAAATGATGCAAACACATAATTGATTAGATAATAACCTTAAATACTTCATTTTCAATCATCTATTTGTTTCTCGTTAAAATACTGTGTAAGATATTGAAAAGGGGAGAAGTTCGGTTTTTATTTTATATATCGACGTTTCAGCCGGATTAGAGCGGTTTTACGTGTACATCTTCCCTCGTTAATATAAACGGAAAATCAAGAACATTATAGTTAATTCTAATGAAAACACATTGTTTTTTATCATTTGTATTGGAGACAACATTGTCATATGTCTTTTCTTGGAACTAAATAATACGAAACCTCGCTCTATGATTTGAAGGTAAAAACCTCAAATATGGTAAAATAGTGACTTTTCCACGTTAATCATGTAGTTTGATATTACGCACATATATTCATTTTTACCAATATTTCGATACTATTTCATGTAGTATCACGATAGGTGATTTGGCCTTCAAATCTCAGAATTTCGCATAATATTGCATTTTAAGCAAGATTTCTTGCATTTCGTTTCGTACGAAAAATCATCGAATTTACCAATATTTTGACGTTTATCATCCCCTTTTCCTTCATGTGATTTAAATAAAATATCATCGAATTAGGCAATATTTTGCCGTTTTCCACGTTTTTGTGAATTTTCAGTCCATGGGTATTAATTCATATATATACGAAAAAAATGATGCAAACAAATAATTTATTAGATAATAACCTTAAATACTTCATTTTCAATCAACTATTTGTTTCTCGTTAAAATACTGAGTAAGATATTGAAAAGGGGAGAAGTTCGGTTTTTATTGCATATATCGACGTTTCGGCCGGATTAGAGTGGTTTTACGTGTACATCTTCCATCGGTAATATAAACGGAAAATCAGGAACATTTTAGTTAATTCTAATGAAAACACATTGATTTTTATCATTTGTATTGGAAACAACATTGTCATATGTCTTTTCTTGGAACTAAATAATACGAAACCTCGCTCTATGATTTGAAGGTAAAATCCTCAAATATGGTAAAATAGTGACTTTTTCACGTTAATCATGTAGTTTGATATTACGCAAATATATTCATTTTTACCAATATTTCGATACTATTTCATGTAGTATCACGATATGTGATTTGGCCTTCAAATCTCAGAATTTCGCATAATATTGCATTTTAAGCAAGTTTTCTTGCATTTTGTTTAGTACGAAAAATCATCGAATTTAGCAATATATTGACGTTTATCATCCCCTTTTCCTTTATTTGGTTTAAACAAAATATCATCGAATTAGGCAATATTTTGCCGTTTTTCCACGTTTTTGTGAATTTTCAGTCTATGGGTATTAATTCATTATATATACGATAAAAATGATGCAAACACATAATTGATTAGATAATAACCTAAAATACTTCATTTTAATCAACTATTTGTTTCTCGTTAAAATACTGAGTAAGATATTGAAAAGGGGAGAAGTTCTGTTTTTATTGCATATATCGACGTTGCAGCCGGAATAGAGCGGTTTTACGTGTACATCTTCCATCGGTAATATAAACGGAAAATCAGGAACATTTTAGTTAATTCTAATGAAAACACATTGATTTTTATCATTTGTATTGGAAACAACATTGTCATATGTCTTTTCTTGGATCTAAATAATACGAAACCTCGCTCTATGATTTGAAGTTAAAATCCTCAAATATGCTTAAATAGTGACTTTTTTCACGTTTTTCATGTAGTTTGATATTACGTAAATATATTCATTTTTACCAATATTTCGATACTATTTCATATAGGATCACGATATGTGATTTGGCCTTCAAATCTCAGAATTTCGCATAATATTGCATTTTAAGCAAGTTTTCTTGCATTTTGTTTCGTACGAAAAATCATCGAATTTAGCAATATTTTGACGTTTATCATCTCCTTTTCCTTCATGTGATTTAAACAAAATATCATCGAATTAGGCAATATTGTGCCGTTTTCCACGTTTTTGTGAATTTTCCGTCCATGGGTATTAATTCATATATATATACGATAAAAATGATGCAAACACATAATTGATTAGATAATAACCTTAAATACATCATTTTCAATATATTTGAAAATATATTTTTCATATATTTCATATATTTTCATATATTTGTTTCTCGTTAAAATACTGATTAAGATATTGAAAAGGGGAGAAGTTCGGTTTTTATTGCATATATCGACGTTTCAGCCGGATTAGAGCGGTTTTACGTTTACATCTTCCCTCGTTAATATAAACGGAAAATCAAGAACATTATAGTTAATTCTAATGAAAACACATTGTTTTTTATAATTTGTATTGGAAACAACATTGTCATATGTCTTTTCTTGGAACTAAATAATACGAAACCTCGCTCTATGATTTGAAGGTAAAATCCTCAAATATGGTAAAATAGTGACTTTTTCACGTTAATCATGTAGTTTGATATTACGCAAATATATTCATTTTTACCAATATTTCGATACTATTTCATGTAGTATCACGATATGTGATTTGGCCTTCAAATCTCAGAATTTCGCATAATATTGCATTTTAAGCAAGTTTTCTTGCATTTTGTTTAGTACGAAAAATCATCGAATTTAGCAATATTTTGACGTTTATCATCCCCTTTTCCTTTATTTGGTTTAAACAAAATATCATCGAATTAGGCAATATTTTGCCGTTTTTCCACGTTTTTGTGAATTTTCAGTCTATGGGTATTAATTCATTATATATACGATAAAAATGATGCAAACACATAATTGATTAGATAATAACCTAAAATACTTCATTTTAATCAACTATTTGTTTCTCGTTAAAATACTGAGTAAGATATTGAAAAGGGGAGAAGTTCTGTTTTTATTGCATATATCGACGTTTCAGCCGGAATAGAGCGGTTTTACGTGTACATCTTCCATCGGTAATATAAACGGAAAATCAGGAACATTTTAGTTAATTCTAATGAAAACACATTGATTTTTATCATTTGTATTGGAAACAACATTGTCATATGTCTTTTCTTGGAACTAAATAATACGAAACCTCGCTCTATGATTTGAAGGTAAAATCCTCAAATATGGTAAAATAGTGACTTTTTCACGTTAATCATGTAGTTTGATATTACGCAAATATATTCATTTTTACCAATATTTCGATACTATTTCATGTAGTATCACGATATGTGATTTGGCTTTCAAATCTCAGAATTTCGCATAATATTGCATTTTAAGCAAGTTTTCTTGCATTTTGTTTCATACGAAAAATCATCAAATTTAGCAATATTTTGACGTTTATCATCTCCTTTTCCTTCATGTGATTTAAACAAAATATCATCGAGTTAGGCAATATTTTTCCGTTTTCCACGTTTTTGTGAATTTTCCGTCCATGGGTATTAATTCATATATATACGATAAAAATGATGCAAACACATAATTGATTAGATAATAACCTTAAATACTTCATTTTCAATCATCTATTTGTTTCTCGTTAAAATACTGTATAAGATATTGAAAAGGGGAGAAGTTCGGTTTTTATTTTATATATCGACGTTTCAGCCGGATTAGAGCGGTTTTACGTGTACATCTTCCATCGGTAATATAAACGGAAAATGAGGAACATTTTAGTTAATTCTAATGAAAACACATTGATTTTTATCATTTGTATTGGAAGCAACATTGTCATATGTCTTTTCTTGGATCTAAATAATACGAAACCTCGCTCTATGATTTGAAGTTAAAATCCTCAAATATGGTAAAATAGTGACTTTTTTTCACGTTTTTCATGTAGTTTGATATTACGTATATATATTCATTTTTACCAATATTTCGATACTATTTCATGTAGTATCACGATATGTGATTTGGCCTTCAAATCTCAGAATTTCGCATAATATTGCATTTTAAGCAAGTTTTCTTGCATTTTGTTTCGTACGAAAAATCATCGAATTTAGCAATATTTTGACGTTTATCATCTCCTTTTCCTTCATGTGATTTAAACAAAATATCATCGAATTAGGCAATATTGTGCCGTTTTCCACGTTTTTGTGAATTTTCCGTCCATGGGTATTAATTCATATATATATGTATACGATAAAAATGATGCAAACACATAATTGATTAGATAATAACCTTAAATACTTCATTTTCAATATATTTGAAAATAAATTTTTCATATATTTCATATATTTTCATATATTTGTTTCTCGTTAAAATACTGATTAAGATATTGAAAAGGAGAGAAGTTCGGTTTTTATTGCATATATCGACGTTTCTGCCGGATTAGAGCGGTTTTACGTTTACATCTTCCCTCGTTAATATAAACGGAAAATCAAGAACATTATAGTTAATTCTAATGAAAACACATTGTTTTTTATCATTTGTATTGGAAACAACATTGTCATATGTCTTTTCTTGGAACTAAATAATACGAAACCTCGCTCTATGATTTGAAGGTAAAATCCTCAAATATGGTAAAATAGTGACTTTTTCACGTTAATCATGTAGTTTGATATTACGCAAATATATTCATTTTTACCAATATTTCGATACTATTTCATGTTGTATCACGATATGTGATTTGGCCTTCAAATCTCAGAATTTCGCATAATATTGCATTTTAAGCAAGTTTTCTTGCATTTTGTTTCATACGAAAAATCATCATATTTAGCAATATTTTGACGTTTATCATCTCCTTTTCCTTCATGTGATTTAAACAAAATATCATCGAGTTAGGCAATATTTTTCCGTTTTCCACGTTTTAGTGAATTTTCCGTCCATGGGTATTAATTCATATATATACGATAAAAATGATGCAAACACATAATTGATTAAATAATAACCTTAAATACTTCATTTTCAATCATCTATTTGTTTCTCGTTAAAATACTGAGTAAGATATTGAAAAGGGGAGAAGTTCGGTTTTTATTGCATATATCGACGTTTCAGCCGGATTAGAGCGGTTTTACGTGTACATCTTCCATCGGTAATATGAACGGAAAATCAGGAACATTTTAGTTAATTCTAATGAACACATTGATTTTTATCATTTGTATTGGAAACAACATTGTTTTTTCTTGGATCTAAATAATACGAAACCTCGCTCTATGATTTGAAGTTAAAATCCTCAAATATGGTTAAATAGGGACTTTTTTCACGTTTTTCATGTAGTGTGATATTTCGTAAATATATTCATTTATACCAATATTTCGATACTATTTCATGTAGTATCACGATATGTGATTTGGCCTTCAAATCTCAGAATTTCGCATAATATAACATTTTAAGCAAGTTTTCTTGCATTTTGTTTCGTACGAAAAATCATCGAATTTAGCAATATTTTGACGTTTATCATCCCCTTTTCCTTCGTGTGATTTAAACAAAATATAATCGAATTAGGCAATATTTTGCCGTTTTCCACGTTTTTGTGAATTTTCAGTCCATTGGTATTACTTCATATATATACAATAAAAATGATGCAAACACATAATTGATTAGATAATAACCTTAAATACTTCATTTTCAATCATCTATTTGTTTCTCGTTAAAATACTGTGTAAGATATTGAAAAGGGGAGAAGTTCGGTTTTTATTTTATATATCGACGTTTCAGCCGGATTAGAGCGGTTTTACGTGTACATCTTCCCTCGTTAATATAAACGGAAAATCAAGAACATTATAGTTAATTCTAATGAAAACACATTGTTTTTTATCATTTGTATTGGAGACAACATTGTCATATGTCTTTTCTTGGAACTAAATAATACGAAACCTCGCTCTATGATTTGAAGGTAAAAACCTCAAATATGGTAAAATAGTGACTTTTCCACGTTAATCATGTAGTTTGATATTACGCACATATATTCATTTTTACCAATATTTCGATACTATTTCATGTAGTATCACGATAGGTGATTTGGCCTTCAAATCTCAGAATTTCGCATAATATTGCATTTAAGCAAGTTTTCTTGCATTTTGTTTCGTACGAAAAATCATCAAATTTAGCCATTTTTTGACGTTTATCATCCCCTTTTCCTTCATGTGATTTAAACAAAATATCATCGAATTAGGCAATATTTTGCCGTTTTCCACGTTTTTGTGAAATTTCAGTCCATGGGTATTACTTCATATATATACGATAAAAATGATCCAAACACATAATTGATTAGATAATAACCTTAAATACTTCATTTTCAATCATCTATTTGTTTCTCGTTAAAATACTGAGTAAGATATTGAAAAGGAGAGAAGTTCGGTTTTTATTGCATATATCGACGTTTCAGCCGGATTAGAGCGGTTTTACGTGTACATCTTCCCTCGTTAATATAAACGGAAAATCAAGAACATTATAGTTAATTCTAATGAAAACACATTGTTTTTTATCATTTGTATTGGAAACAACATTGTCATATGTCTTTTCTTGGAACTAAATAATACGAAACCTCGCTCTATGATTTGAAGGTAAAATCCTCAAATATGGTAAACTAGTGACTTTTTCACGTTAATCATGTAGTTTGATATTACGCAAATATATTCATTTTTACCAATATTTCGATATTATTTCATGTAGTATCACGATATGTGATTTGGCCTTCAAATCTCAGAATTTCGCATAATATTACATTTTAGGCAAGTTTTCTTGCATTTTGTTTCGTACGAAAAATCATCAAATTTAGCAATATTTTGACGTTTATCATCCCCTTTTCCTTCGTGCGATTTAAACAAAATATCATCGAATTAGGCAATACTTTGCCGTTTTCCACGTTTTTGTGAATTTTCAGTCCATTGGTATTACTTCATATATATACAATAAAAATGATGCAAACACATAATTGATTAGATAATAACCTTAAATACTTCATTTTCAATCATCTATTTGTTTCTCGTTAAAATACTGTGTAAGATATTGAAAAGGGGAGAAGTTCGGTTTTTATTTTATATATCGACGTTTCAGCCGGATTAGAGCGGTTTTACGTGTACATCTTCCCTCGTTAATATAAACGGAAAATCAAGAACATTATAGTTAATTCTAATGAAAACACATTGTTTTTTATCATTTGTATTGGAGACAACATTGTCATATGTCTTTTCTTGGAACTAAATAATACGAAACCTCGCTCTATGATTTGAAGGTAAAAACCTCAAATATGGTAAAATAGTGACTTTTCCACGTTAATCATGTAGTTTGATATTACGCACATATATTCATTTTTACCAATATTTCGATACTATTTCATGTAGTATCACGATAGGTGATTTGGCCTTCAAATCTCAGAATTTCGCATAATATTGCATTTTAAGCAAGATTTCTTGCATTTCGTTTCGTACGAAAAATCATCGAATTTACCAATATTTTGACGTTTATCATCCCCCTTTCCTTCATGTGATTTAAATAAAATATCATCGAATTAGGCAATATTTTGCCGTTTTCCACGTTTTTGTGAATTTTCAGTCCATGGGTATTAATTCATATATATACGAAAAAAATGATGCAAACAAATAATTTATTAGATAATAACCTTAAATACTTCATTTTCAATCAACTATTTGTTTCTCGTTAAAATACTGAGTAAGATATTGAAAAGGGGAGAAGTTCGGTTTTTATTGCATATATCGACGTTTCGGCCGGATTAGAGTGGTTTTACGTGTACATCTTCCATCGGTAATATAAACGGAAAATCAGGAACATTTTAGTTAATTCTAATGAAAACACATTGATTTTTATCATTTGTATTGGAAACAACATTGTCATATGTCTATTCTTGGAACTAAATAATACGAAACCTCGCTCTATGATTTGAAGGTAAAATCCTCAAATATGGTAAAATAGTGACTTTTTCACGTTAATCATGTAGTTTGATATTACGCAAATATATTCATTTTTACCAATATTTCGATACTATTTCATGTAGTATCACGATATGTGATTTGGCCTTCAAATCTCAGAATTTCGCATAATATTGCATTTAAGCAAGTTTTCTTGCATTTTGTTTCGTACGAAAAATCATCAAATTTAGCCATATTTTGACGTTTATCATCCCCTTTTCCTTCATGTGATTTAAACAAAATATCATCGAATTAGGCAATATTTTGCCGTTTTCCACGTTTTTGTGAAATTTCAGTCCATGGGTATTACTTCATATATATACGATAAAAATGATCCAAACACATAATTGATTAGATAATAACCTTAAATACTTCATTTTCAATCATCTATTTGTTTCTCGTTAAAATACTGAGTAAGATATTGAAAAGGAGAGAAGTTCGGTTTTTATTGCATATATCGACGTTTCAGCCGGATTAGAGCGGTTTTACGTGTACATCTTCCCTCGTTAATATAAACGGAAAATCAAGAACATTATAGTTAATTCTAATGAAAACACATTGTTTTTTATCATTTGTATTGGAAACAACATTGTCATATGTCTTTTCTTGGAACTAAATAATACGAAACCTCGCTCTATGATTTGAAGGTAAAATCCTCAAATATGGTAAACTAGTGACTTTTTCACGTTAATCATGTAGTTTGATATTACGCAAATATATTCATTTTTACCAATATTTCGATACTATTTCATGTAGTATCACGATATGTGATTTGGCCTTCAAATCTCAGAATTTCGCATAATATTACATTTTAGGCAAGTTTTCTTGCATTTTGTTTCGTACGAAAAATCATCAAATTTAGCAATATTTTGACGTTTATCATCCCCTTTTCCTTCGTGCGATTTAAACAAAATATCATCGAATTAGGCAATACTTTGCCGTTTTCCACGTTTTTGTGAATTTTCAGTCCATTGGTATTACTTCATATATATACGATAAAAATGATGCAAACACATAATTGATTAGATAATAACCTTAAATACTTCAATTTCAATCATCTATTTGTTTCTCGTTAAAATACTGTGTAAGATATTGAAAAGGGGAGAAGTTCGGTTTTTATTTTATATATCGACGTTTCAGCCGGATTAGAGCGGTTTTATGTGTACATCTTCCATCGGTAATATAAACGGAAAATCAGGAACATTTTAGTTAATTCTAATGAAAACACATTGATTTTTATCATTTGTATTGGAAGCAACATTGTCATATGTCTTTTCTTGGATCTAAATAATACGAAACCTCGCTCTATGATTTGAAGTTAAAATCCTCAAATATGGTAAAATAGTGACTTTTTTTCACGTTTTTCATGTAGTTTGATATTACGTATATATATTCATTTTTACCAATATTTCGATACTATTTCATGTAGTATCACGATATGTGATTTGGCCTTCAAATCTCAGAATTTCGCATAATATTGCATTTTAAGCAAGTTTTCTTGCATTTTGTTTCGTACGAAAAATCATCGAATTTTGCAATATTTTGACGTTTATCATCCCCTTTTCCTTCATGTGATTTAAACAAAATATCATCGAATTAGGCAATATTTTGCCGTTTTCCACGTTTTTGTGAAATTTTAGTCCATGGGTATTACTTCATATATATATGATAAAAATGATGCAACCACATAATTGATTAGATAATAACCTTAAATACTTCATTTTCAATCATCTATTTGTTTCTCGTTAAAATACTGAGTAAGATATTGAAAAGGAGAAAAGTTCGGTTTTTATTGCATATATAGACGTTTCATCCGGATTAGAGCAGTTTTACGTGTACATCTTCCCTCGTTAATATAAACGGAAAATCAAGAACATTATAGTTAATTCTAATGAAAACACATTGTTTTTTATCATTTGTATTGGAAACAACATTGTCATATATCTTTTCTTGGAACTAAATAATACGAAACCTCGCTCTATGATTTGAAGGTAAAATCCTCAAATATGGTAAAATAGTGACTTTTTCACGTTAATCATGTAGTTTGATATTACGCAAATATATTCATTTTTACGAATATTTCGATACTATTTCATGTAGTATCACGATATGTGATTTGGCCTTCAAATCTCAGAATTTCGCATAATATTGCATTTTAAGCAAGTTTTCTTGCATTTTGTTTCGTACGAAAAATCATCGAATTTACCAATATTTTGACGTTTATCATCCCCTTTTCCTTCATGTGATTTAAATAAAATATCATCGAATTAGGCAATATTTTGCCGTTTTCCACGTTTTTGTGAATTTTCAGTCCATGGGTATTAATTCATATATATACGAAAAAAATGATGCAAACACATAATTTATTAGATAATAACCTTAAATACTTCATTTTCAATCAACTTTTTGTTTCTCGTTAAAATACTGAGTAAGATATTGAAAAGGGGAGAAGTTCGGTTTTTATTGCATATATCGACGTTTCAGCCGGATTAGAGCGGTTTTACGTGTACATCTTCCATCGGTAATATAAACGGAAAATCAGGAACATTTTAGTTAATTCTAATGAAAACACATTGATTTTTATAATTTGTATTGGAAACAACACTGTCATATGTCTTTTCTTGGATCTAAATAATACGAAACCTCGCTCTATGATTTGAAGGTAAAATCCTCAAATATGGTTAAATAGTGACTTTTTTCACGTTTTTCATGTAGTTTGATATTACGAAAATATATTCATTTTTACCAATATTTCGATACTATTTCATGTAGTATCACGATATGTGATTTGGCCTTCAAATCTCAGAATTTCGCATAATATTGCATTTTGTTTCTTACGAAAAATCATCGAATTTAGCAATATTTTGACGTTTATCATCCCCTTTTCCTTCGTGTGATTTAAACAAAATATCATCGAATTAGGCAATATTTTGCTGTTTTCCACGTTTTTGTGAATTTTCAGTCCATTGGTATTACTTCATATATATACGATAAAAATGATGCAAACACATAATTGATTAGATAATAACCTTAAATACTTCATTTTCAATCATCTATTTGTTTCTCGTTAAAATACTGAGTAAGATATTGAAAAGGGGAGAAGTTCGGTTTTTATTGCATATATCGACGTTTCAGCCGGATTAGAGCGGTTTTACGTGTACATCTTCCCTTGTTAATATAAACGGAAAATCAAGAACATTATAGATAATTCTAATGAAAACACATTGTTTTTTATCATTTGTATTGGAAACAACATTGTCATATGTCTTTTCTTGGAACTAAATAAAACGAAACCTCGCTCTATGATTTGAAGGTAAAATCCTCAAATATGGTAAAATAGTGATTTTTCACGTTAATCGTGTAGTTTGATATTACGCAAATATATTCATTTATACCAATATTTCGATACTATTTCATGTAGTATCACGATATGTGATTTGGCCTTCAAATCTCAGAATTTCGCATAATATTGCATTTTAAGCAAGTTTTCTTGCATTTTGTTTAGTACGAAAAATCATCGAATTTAGCAATATTTTGACGTTTATCATCCCCTTTTCCTTTATTTGATTTAAACAAAATATCATCGAATTAGGCAATATTTTGCCGTTTTTCCACGTTTTTGTGAATTTTCAGTTTATGGGTATTAATTCATTATATATACGATAAAAATGATGCAAACACATAATTGATTAGATAATAACCAAAATACTTCATTTTAATCAACTATTTGTTTCTCGTTAAAATACTGAGTAAGATATTGAAAAGGGGAGAAGTTCTGTTTTTATTGCATATATCGACGTTTCAGCCGGAATAGAGCGGTTTTACGTGTACATCTTCCATCGGTAATATAAACGGAAAATCAGGAACATTTTAGTTAATTCTAATGAAAACACATTGATTTTTTTCATTTGTATTGGAAACAACATTGTCATATGTCTTTTCTTGGAACTAAATAATACGAAACCTCGCTCTATGATTTGAAGTTAAAATCCTCAAATATGGTTAAATAGTGACTTTTTTCACGTTTTTCATGTAGTTTGATATTACGTAAATATATTCATTTTTACCAATATTTCGATACTATTTCATGTAGTATCACGATATGTGATTTGGCCTTCAAATCTCAGAATTTCGCATAATATTGCATTTTAAGCAAGTTTTCTTGCATTTTGTTTCGTACGAAAAACCATCGAATTTAGCAATATTTTGACGTTTATCATCCCCTTTTCCTTCATGCGATTTAAACCAAATATCAATGAATTAGGCAATATTTTGCCGTTTTCCACGTTTTTGTGAATTTTCAGTCCATGGGTATTACTTCATATATATACGATAAAAATGATGCAAACACATAATTGATTAGATAATAACCTTAAATACTTCATTTTCAATCATCTATTTGTTTCTCGTTAAAATACTGAGTAAGATATTGATAAGGGGAGAAGTTCGGTTTTTATTGCATATATCGACGTTTCAGCCGGATTAGAGCGGTTTTACGTGTACATCTTCCCTTGTTAATATAAACGGAAAATCAAGAACATTATAGATAATTCTAATGAAAACACATTGTTTTTTATCATTTGTATTGGAAACAACATTGTCATATGTCTTTTCTTGGAACTAAATAATACGAAACCTCGCTCTATGATTTGAAGGTAAAATCCTCAAATATGGTAAAATAGTGACTTTTTCACGTTAATCGTGTAGTTTGATATTACGCAAATATATTCATTTATACCAATATTTCGATACTATTTCATGTAGTATCACGATATGTGATTTGGCCTTCAAATCTCAGAATTTCGCATAATATTGCATTTAAGCAAGTTTTCTTGCATTTTGTTTCGTACGAAAAATCATCAAATTTAGCAATATTTTGACGTTTATCATCCCCTTTTCCTTCATGTGATTTAAACAAAATATCATCGAATTAGGCAATATTTTGCCGTTTTCCACGTTTTTGTGAAATTTCAGTCCATGGGTATTACTTCATATATATACGATAAAAGTGATGCAAACACATAATTGATTAGATATTAACCTTAAATACTTCATTTTCAATCATCTATTTGTTTCTCGTTAAAATACTGAGTAAGATATTGAAAAGGAGAGAAGTTCGGTTTTTATTGCATATATCGACGTTTCAGCCGGATTAGAGCGGTTTTACGTGTACATCTTCCCTCGTTAATATAAACGGAAAATCAAGAACATTATAGTTAATTCTAATGAAAACACATTGTTTTTTATCATTTGTATAGGAAACAACATTGTCATATGTCTTTTCTTGGAACTAAATAATACGAAACTTCGCTCTATGATTTGAAGGTAAAATCCTCAAATATGGTAAAATAGTGACTTTTTCACGTTAATCATGTAGTTTGATATTACGCAAATATATTCATTTTTACCAATATTTCGATACTATTTCATGTAGTATCACGATATGTGATTTGGCCTTCAAATCTCAGAATTTCGCATAATATTGCATTTAAGCAAGTTTTCTTGCATTTTGTTTCGTACGAAAAATCATCAAATTTAGCAATATTTTGACGTTTATCATCCCCTTTTCCTTCATGTGATTTAAACAAAATATCATCGAATTAGGCAATATTTTGCCGTTTTCCACGTTTTTGTGAAATTTCAGTCCATTGGTATTACTTCATATATATACGATAAAAATGATGCAAACACATAATTGATTAGATAATAACCTTAAATAATTGATAATTAAATACGATAATTTTCAATCATCTATTTGTTTCTCGTTAAAATACTGAGTAAGATATTGAAAAGGAGAGAAGTTCGGTTTTTATTGCATATATCGACGTTTCAGCCGGATTAGAGCGGTTTTACGTGTACATCTTCCATCGGTAATATAAACGGAAAATCAGGAACATTTTAGTTAATTCTAATGAAAACACATTGATTTTTATCATTTGTATTGGAAACAACATTGTCATATGTCTTTTCTTGGAACTAAATAATACGAAACCTCGCTCTATGATTTGAAGGTAAAATCCTCAAATATGGTAAAATAGTGACTTTTCCACGTTATTCATGTAGTTTGATATTACGCACATATAATCATTTTTACCAATATTTCGATACTATTTCATGTAGTATCACGATAGGTGATTTGGCCTTCAAATCTCAGAATTTCGCATAATATTGCATTTTAAGCAAGTTTTCTTGCATTTTGTTTCGTACAAAAAATCATCGAATTTACCAATATTTTGACGTTTATCATCCCCTTTTCCTTCATGTGATTTAAATAAAATATCATCGAATTAGGCAATATTTTGCCGTTTTCCACGTTTTTGTGAATTTTCAGTCCATAGGTATTACTTCATATATATACGATAAAAATGATGCAAACACATAATTGATTAGATAATAACCTTAAATACTTCATTTTCAATCATCTATTTGTTTCTCGTTAAAATACTGAGTAAGATATTGAAAAGGGGAGAAGTTCTGTTTTTATTGCATATATCGACGTTTCAGCCGGAATAGAGCGGTTTTACGTGTACATCTTCCATCGGTAATATAAACGGAAAATCAGGAACATTTTAGTTAATTCTAATGAAAACACATTGATTTTTATCATTTGTATTGGAAACAACATTGTCATATGTCTTTTCTTGGATCTAAATAATACGAAACCTCGCTCTATGATTTGAAGTTAAAATCCTCAAATATGCTTAAATAGTGACTTTTTTCACGTTTTTCATGTTGTTTGATATTACGTAAATATATTCATTTTTACCAATATTTCGATACTATTTCATATAGGATCACGATATGTGATTTGGCCTTCAAATCTCAGAATTTCGCATAATATTGCATTTTAAGCAAGTTTTCTTGCATTTTGTTTCGTACGAAAAATCATCGAATTTAGCAATATTTTGACGTTTATCATCTCCTTTTCCTTCATGTGATTTAAACAAAATATCATCGAATTAGGCAATATTGTGCCGTTTTCCACGTTTTTGTGAATTTTCCGTCCATGGGTATTAATTCATATATATATACGATAAAAATGATGCAAACACATAATTGATTAGATAATAACCTTAAATACTTCATTTTCAATATATTTGAAAATATATTTTTCATATATTTCATATATTTTCATATATTTGTTTCTCGTTAAAATACTGATTAAGATGTTGAAAAGGAGAGAAGTTCGGTTTTTATTGCATATATCGACGTTTCAGCCGGATTAGAGCGGTTTTACGTTTACATCTTCCCTCGTTAATATAAACGGAAAATCAAGATCATTATAGTTAATTCTAATGAAAACACATTGTTTTTTATCATTTGTATTGGAAACAACATTGTCATATGTCTTTTCTTAGAACTAAATAATACGAAACCTCGCTCTATGATTTGAAGGTAAAATCCTCAAATATGGTAAACTAGTGACTTTTTCACGTTAATCATGTAGTTTGATATTACGCAAATATATTCATTTTTACCAATATTTCGATACTATTTCATGTAGTATCACGATATGTGATTTGGCCTTCAAATCTCAGAATTTCGCATAATATTACATTTTAGGCAAGTTTTCTTGCATTTTGTTTCGTACGAAAAATCATCAAATTTAGCAATATTTTGACGTTTATCATCCCCTTTTCCTTCGTGCGATTTAAACAAAATATCATCGAATTAGGCAATACTTTGCCGTTTTCCACGTTTTTGTGAATTTTCAGTCCATTGGTATTACTTCATATATATACGATAAAAATGATGCAAACACATAATTGATTAGATAATAACCTTAAATACTTCAATTTCAATCATCTATTTGTTTCTCGTTAAAATACTGTGTAAGATATTGAAAAGGGAAGAAGTTCGGTTTTTATTTATATATCGACGTTTCAGCCGGATTAGAGCGGTTTTATGTGTACATCTTCCATCGGTAATATAAACGGAAAATCAGGAACATTTTAGTTATTTCTAATGAAAACACATTGATTTTTATCATTTGTATTGGAAGCAACATTGTCATATGTCTTTTCTTGGATCTAAATAATACGAAACCTCGCTCTATGATTTGAAGTTAAAATCCTCAAATATGGTAAAATAGTGACTTTTTTTCACGTTTTTCATGCAGTTTGATATTACGTATATATATTCATTTTTACCAATATTTCGATACTATTTCATGTAGTATCACGATATGTGATTTGGCCTTCAAATCTCAGAATTTCGCATAATATTGCATTTTAAGCAAGTTTTCTTGCATTTTGTTTCGTACGAAAAATCATCGAATTTTGCAATATTTTGACGTTTATCATCCCCTTTTCTTTCATGTGATTTAAACAAAATATCATCGAATTAGGCAATATTTTGCCGTTTTCCACGTTTTTGTGAAATTTTAGTCCATGGGTATTACTTCATATATATACGATAAAAATGATGCAACCACATAATTGATTAGATAATAACCTTAAATACTTCATTTTCAATCATCTATTTGTTTCTCGTTAAAATACTGAGTAAGATATTGAAAAGGAGAAAAGTTCGGTTTTTATTGCATATATAGACGTTTCATCCGGATTAGAGCAGTTTTACGTGTACATCTTCCCTCGTTAATATAAACGGAAAATCAAGAACATTATAGTTAATTCTAATGAAAACACATTGTTTTTTATCATTTGTATTGGAAACAACATTGTCATATATCTTTTCTTGGAACTAAATAATACGAAACCTCGCTCTATGATTTGAAGGTAAAATCCTCAAATATGGTAAAATAGTGACTTTTTCACGTTAATCATGTAGTTTGATATTACGCAAATATATTCATTTTTACGAATATTTCGATACTATTTCATGTAGTATCACGATATGTGATTTGGCCTTCAAATCTCAGAATTTCGCATAATATTGCATTTTAAGCAAGTTTTCTTGCATTTTGTTTCGTACGAAAAATCATCGAATTTACCAATATTTTGACGTTTATCATCCCCTTTTCCTTCATGTGATTTAAACAAAATATCATCGAATTAGGCAATATTGTGCCGTTTTCCACGTTTTTGTGAATTTTCCGTCCATGGGTATTAATTCATATATATATACGATAAAAATGATGCAAACACATAATTGATTAGATAATAACCTTAAATACTTCATTTTCAATATATTTGAAAATATATTTTTCATATATTTCATATATTTTCATATATTTGTTTCTCGTTAAAATACTGATTAAGATATTGAAAAGGAGAGAAGTTCGGTTTTTATTGCATATATCGACGTTTCAGCCGGATTAGAGCGGTTTTACGTTTACATCTTCCCTCGTTAATATAAACGGAAAATCAAGATCATTATAGTTAATTCTAATGAAAACACATTGTTTTTTATCATTTGTATTGGAAACAACATTGTCATATGTCTTTTCTTAGAACTAAATAATACGAAACCTCGCTCTATGATTTGAAGGTAAAATCCTCAAATATGGTAAACTAGTGACTTTTTCACGTTAATCATGTAGTTTGATATTACGCAAATATATTCATTTTTACCAATATTTCGATACTATTTCATGTAGTATCACGATATGTGATTTGGCCTTCAAATCTCAGAATTTCGCATAATATTACATTTTAGGCAAGTTTTCTTGCATTTTGTTTCGTACGAAAAATCATCAAATTTAGCAATATTTTGACGTTTATCATCCCCTTTTCCTTCGTGCGATTTAAACAAAATATCATCGAATTAGGCAATACTTTGCCGTTTTCCACGTTTTTGTGAATTTTCAGTCCATTGGTATTACTTCATATATATACGATAAAAATGATGCAAACACATAATTGATTAGATAATAACCTTAAATACTTCAATTTCAATCATCTATTTGTTTCTCGTTAAAATACTGTGTAAGATATTGAAAAGGGAAGAAGTTCGGTTTTTATTTTATATATCGACGTTTCAGCCGGATTAGAGCGGTTTTATGTGTACATCTTCCATCGGTAATATAAACGGAAAATCAGGAACATTTTAGTTAATTCTAATGAAAACACATTGATTTTTATCATTTGTATTGGAAGCAACATTGTCATATGTCTTTTCTTGGATCTAAATAATACGAAACCTTGCTCTATGATTTGAAGTTAAAATCCTCAAATATGGTAAAATAGTGACTTTTTTTCACGTTTTTCATGTAGTTTGATATTACGTATATATATTCATTTTTACCAATATTTCGATACTATTTCATGTAGTATCACGATATGTGATTTGGCCTTCAAATCTCAGAATTTCGCATAATATTGCATTTTAAGCAAGTTTTCTTGCATTTTGTTTCGTACGAAAAATCATCGAATTTTGCAATATTTTGACGTTTATCATCCCCTTTTCCTTCATGTGATTTAAACAAAATATCATCGAATTAGGCAATATTTTGCCGTTTTCCACGTTTTTGTGAAATTTTAGTCCATGGGTATTACTTCATATATATACGATAAAAATGATGCAACCACATAATTGATTAGATAATAACCTTAAATACTTCATTTTCAATCATCTATTTGTTTCTCGTTAAAATACTGAGTAAGATATTGAAAAGGAGAAAAGTTCGGTTTTTATTGCATATATAGACGTTTCATCCGGATTAGAGCAGTTTTACGTGTACATCTTCCCTCGTTAATATAAACGGAAAATCAAGAACATTATAGTTAATTCTAATGAAAACACATTGTTTTTTATCATTTGTATTGGAAACAACATTGTCATATATCTTTTCTTGGAACTAAATAATACGAAACCTCGCTCTATGATTTGAAGGTAAAATCCTCAAATATGGTAAAATAGTGACTTTTTCACGTTAATCATGTAGTTTGATATTACGCAAATATATTCATTTTTACCAATATTTCGATACTATTTCATGTAGTATCACGATATGTGATTTGGCCTTCAAATCTCAGAATTTCGCATAATATTGCATTTTAAGCAAGTTTTCTTGCATTTTGTTTCGTACGAAAAATCATCGAATTTACCAATATTTTGACGTTTATCATCCCCTTTTCCTTCATGTGATTTAAATAAAATATCATCGAATTAGGCAATATTTTGCCGTTTTCCACGTTTTTGTGAATTTTCAGTCCATGGGTATTAATTCATATATATACGAAAAAAATGATGCAAACACATAATTTATTAGATAATAACCTTAAATACTTCATTTTCAATCAACTTTTTGTTTCTCGTTAAAATACTGAGTAAGATATTGAAAAGGGGAGAAGTTCGGTTTTTATTGCATATATCGACGTTTCAGCCGGATTAGAGCGGTTTTACGTGTACATCTTCCATCGGTAATATAAACGGAAAATCAGGAACATTTTAGTTAATTCTAATGAAAACACATTGATTTTTATCATTTGTATTGGAAACAACACTGCCATATGTCTTTTCTTGGATCTAAATAATACGAAACCTCGCTCTATGATTTGAAGGTAAAATCCTCAAATATGGTTAAATAGTGACTTTTTTCACGTTTTTCATGTAGTTTGATATTACGAAAATATATTCATTTTTACCAATATTTCGATACTATTTCATGTAGTATCACGATATGTGATTTGGCCTTCAAATCTCAGAATTTCGCATAATATTGCATTTTAAGCAAGTTTTCTTGCATTTTGTTTCTTACGAAAAATCATCGAATTTAGCAATATTTTGACGTTTATCATCCCCTTTTCCTTCGTGTGATTTAAACAAAATATCATCGAATTAGGCAATATTTTGCTGTTTTCCACGTTTTTGTGATTTTTCAGTCCATTGGTATTACTTCATATATATACGATAAAAGTGATGCAAACACATAATTGATTAGATAATAACCTTAAATACTTCATTTTCAATCATCTATTTGTTTCTCGTTAAAATACTGAGTAAGATATTGAAAAGGGGAGAAGTTCGGTTTTTATTGCATATATCGACGTTTCAGCCGGATTAGAGCGGTTTTACGTGTACATCTTCCCTTGTTAATATAAACGGAAAATCAAGAACATTATAGATAATTCTAATGAAAACACATTGTTTTTTATCATTTGTATTGGAAACAACATTGTCATATGTCTTTTCTTGGAACTAAATAATACGAAACCTCGCTCTATGATTTGAAGGTAAAATCCTCAAATATGGTAAAATAGTGACTTTTTCACGTTAATCGTGTAGTTTGATATTACGCAAATATATTCATTTATACCAATATTTCGATACTATTTCATGTAGTATCACGATATGTGATTTGGCCTTCAAATCTCAGAATTTCGCATAATATTGCATTTTAAGCAAGTTTTCTTGCATTTTGTTTAGTACGAAAAATCATCGAATTTAGCAATATTTTGACGTTTATCATCCCCTTTTCCTTTATTTGATTTAAACAAAATATCATCGAATTAGGCAATATTTTGCCGTTTTTCCACGTTTTTGTGAATTTTCAGTTTATGGGTATTAATTCATTATATATACGATAAAAATGATGCAAACACATAATTGATTAGATAATAACCAAAAATACTTCATTTTAATCAACTATTTGTTTCTCCTTAAAATACTGAGTAAGATATTGAAAAGGGGAGAAGTTCTGTTTTTATTGCATATATCGACGTTTCAGCCGGAATAGAGCGGTTTTACGTGTACATCTTCCATCGGTAATATAAACGGAAAATCAGGAACATTTTAGTTAATTCTAATGAAAACACATTGATTTTTATCATTTGTATTGGAAACAACATTGTCATATGTCTTTTCTTGGAACTAAATAATACGAAACCTCGCTCTATGATTTGAAGTTAAAATCCTCAAATATGGTTAAATAGTGACTTTTTTCACGTTTTTCATGTAGTTTGATATTACGTAAATATATTCATTTTTACCAATATTTCGATACTATTTCATGTAGTATCACGATATGTGATTTGGCCTTCAAATCTCAGAATTTCGCATAATATTGCATTTTAAGCAAGTTTTCTTGCATTTTGTTTCGTACGAAAAACCATCGAATTTAGCAATATTTTGACGTTTATCATCCCCTTTTCCTTCATGCGATTTAAACCAAATATCAATGAATTAGGCAATATTTTGCCGTTTTCCACGTTTTTGTGAATTTTCAGTCCATGGGTATTACTTCATATATATACGATAAAAATGATGCAAACACATAATTGATTAGATAATAACCTTAAATACTTCATTTTCAATCATCTATTTGTTTCTCGTTAAAATACTGAGTAAGATATTGATAAGGGGAGAAGTTCGGTTTTTATTGCATATATCGACGTTTCAGCCGGATTAGAGCGGTTTTACGTGTACATCTTCCCTTGTTAATATAAACGGAAAATCAAGAACATTATAGATAATTCTAATGAAAACACATTGTTTTTTATCATTTGTATTGGAAACAACATTGTCATATGTCTTTTCTTGGAACTAAATAATACGAAACCTCGCTCTATGATTTGAAGGTAAAATCCTCAAATATGGTAAAATAGTGACTTTTTCACGTTAATCGTGTAGTTTGATATTACGCAAATATATTCATTTATACCAATATTTCGATACTATTTCATGTAGTATCACGATATGTGATTTGGCCTTCAAATCTCAGAATTTCGCATAATATTGCATTTAAGCAAGTTTTCTTGCATTTTGTTTCGTACGAAAAATCATCAAATTTAGCAATATTTTGACGTTTATCATCCCCTTTTCCTTCATGTGATTTAAACAAAATATCATCGAATTAGGCAATATTTTGCCGTTTTCCACGTTTTTGTGAAATTTCAGTCCATGGGTATTACTTCATATATATACGATAAAAGTGATGCAAACACATAATTGATTAGATATTAACCTTAAATACTTCATTTTCAATCATCTATTTGTTTCTCGTTAAAATACTGAGTAAGATATTAAAAAGGAGAGAAGTTCGGTTTTTATTGCATATATCGACGTTTCAGCCGGATTAGAGCGGTTTTACGTTTACATCTTCCCTCGTTAATATAAACGGAAAATCAAGATCATTATAGTTAATTCTAATGAAAACACATTGTTTTTTATCATTTGTATTGGAAACAACATTGTCATATGTCTTTTCTTAGAACTAAATAATACGAAACCTCGCTCTATGATTTGAAGGTAAAATCCTCAAATATGGTAAACTAGTGACTTTTTCACGTTAATCATGTAGTTTGATATTACGCAAATATATTCATTTTTACCAATATTTCGATACTATTTCATGTAGTATCACGATATGTGATTTGGCCTTCAAATCTCAGAATTTCGCATAATATTACATTTTAGGCAAGTTTTCTTGCATTTTGTTTCGTACGAAAAATCATCAAATTTAGCAATATTTTGACGTTTATCATCCCCTTTTCCTTCGTGCGATTTAAACAAAATATCATCGAATTAGGCAATACTTTGCCGTTTTCCACGTTTTTGTGAATTTTCAGTCCATTGGTATTACTTCATATATATACGATAAAAATGATGCAAACACATAATTGATTAGATAATAACCTTAAATACTTCATTTTCAATATATTTGAAAATATATTTTTCATATATTTCATATATTTTCATATATTTGTTTCTCGTTAAAATACTGATTAAGATGTTGAAAAGGAGAGAAGTTCGGTTTTTATTGCATATATCGACGTTTCAGCCGGATTAGAGCGGTTTTACGTTTACATCTTCCCTCGTTAATATAAACGGAAAATCAAGATCATTATAGTTAATTCTAATGAAAACACATTGTTTTTTATCATTTGTATTGGAAACAACATTGTCATATGTCTTTTCTTAGAACTAAATAATACGAAACCTCGCTCTATGATTTGAAGGTAAAATCCTCAAATATGGTAAACTAGTGACTTTTTCACGTTAATCATGTAGTTTGATATTACGCAAATATATTCATTTTTACCAATATTTCGATACTATTTCATGTAGTATCACGATATGTGATTTGGCCTTCAAATCTCAGAATTTCGCATAATATTACATTTTAGGCAAGTTTTCTTGCATTTTGTTTCGTACGAAAAATCATCAAATTTAGCAATATTTTGACGTTTATCATCCCCTTTTCCTTCGTGCGATTTAAACAAAATATCATCGAATTAGGCAATACTTTGCCGTTTTCCACGTTTTTGTGAATTTTCAGTCCATTGGTATTACTTCATATATATACGATAAAAATGATGCAAACACATAATTGATTAGATAATAACCTTAAATACTTCAATTTCAATCATCTATTTGTTTCTCGTTAAAATACTGTGTAAGATATTGAAAAGGGAAGAAGTTCGGTTTTTATTTTATATATCGACGTTTCAGCCGGATTAGAGCGGTTTTATGTGTACATCTTCCATCGGTAATATAAACGGAAAATCAGGAACATTTTAGTTAATTCTAATGAAAACACATTGATTTTTATCATTTGTATTGGAAGCAACATTGTCATATGTCTTTTCTTGGATCTAAATAATACGAAACCTCGCTCTATGATTTGAAGTTAAAATCCTCAAATATGGTAAAATAGTGACTTTTTTTCACGTTTTTCATGTAGTTTGATATTACGTATATATATTCATTTTTACCAATATTTCGATACTATTTCATGTAGTATCACGATATGTGATTTGGCCTTCAAATCTCAGAATTTCGCATAATATTGCATTTTAAGCAAGTTTTCTTGCATTTTGTTTCGTACGAAAAATCATCGAATTTTGCAATATTTTGACGTTTATCATCCCCTTTTCTTTCATGTGATTTAAACAAAATATCATCGAATTAGGCAATATTTTGCCGTTTTCCACGTTTTTGTGAAATTTTAGTCCATGGGTATTACTTCATATATATACGATAAAAATGATGCAACCACATAATTGATTAGATAATAACCTTAAATACTTCATTTTCAATCATCTATTTGTTTCTCGTTAAAATACTGAGTAAGATATTGAAAAGGAGAAAAGTTCGGTTTTTATTGCATATATAGACGTTTCATCCGGATTAGAGCAGTTTTACGTGTACATCTTCCCTCGTTAATATAAACGGAAAATCAAGAACATTATAGTTAATTCTAATGAAAACACATTGTTTTTTATCATTTGTATTGGAAACAACATTGTCATATATCTTTTCTTGGAACTAAATAATACGAAACCTCGCTCTATGATTTGAAGGTAAAATCCTCAAATATGGTAAAATAGTGACTTTTTCACGTTAATCATGTAGTTTGATATTACGCAAATATATTCATTTTTACGAATATTTTGATACTATTTCATGTAGTATCACGATATGTGATTTGGCCTTCAAATCTCAGAATTTCGCATAATATTGCATTTTAAGCAAGTTTTCTTGCATTTTGTTTCGTACGAAAAATCATCGAATTTACCAATATTTTGACGTTTATCATCCCCTTTTCCTTCATGTGATTTAAACAAAATATCATCGAATTAGGCAATATTGTGCCGTTTTCCACGTTTTTGTGAATTTTCCGTCCATGGGTATTAATTCATATATATATATACGATAAAAATGATGCAAACACATAATTGATTAGATAATAACCTTAAATACTTCATTTTCAATATATTTGAAAATATATTTTTCATATATTTCATATATTTTCATATATTTGTTTCTCGTTAAAATACTGATTAAGATATTGAAAAGGAGAGAAGTTCGGTTTTTATTGCATATATCGACGTTTCAGCCGGATTAGAGCGGTTTTACGTTTACATCTTCCCTCGTTAATATAAACGGAAAATCAAGATCATTATAGTTAATTCTAATGAAAACACATTGTTTTTTATCATTTGTATTGGAAACAACATTGTCATATGTCTTTTCTTAGAACTAAATAATACGAAACCTCGCTCTATGATTTGAAGGTAAAATCCTCAAATATGGTAAACTAGTGACTTTTTCACGTTAATCATGTAGTTTGATATTACGCAAATATATTCATTTTTACCAATATTTCGATACTATTTCATGTAGTATCACGATATGTGATTTGGCCTTCAAATCTCAGAATTTCGCATAATATTACATTTTAGGCAAGTTTTCTTGCATTTTGTTTCGTACGAAAAATCATCAAATTTAGCAATATTTTGACGTTTATCATCCCCTTTTCCTTCGTGCGATTTAAACAAAATATCATCGAATTAGGCAATACTTTGCCGTTTTCCACGTTTTTGTGAATTTTCAGTCCATTGGTATTACTTCATATATATACGATAAAAATGATGCAAACACATAATTGATTAGATAATAACCTTAAATACTTCAATTTCAATCATCTATTTGTTTCTCGTTAAAATACTGTGTAAGATATTGAAAAGGGAAGAAGTTCGGTTTTTATTTTATATATCGACGTTTCAGCCGGATTAGAGCGGTTTTATGTGTACATCTTCCATCGGTAATATAAACGGAAAATCAGGAACATTTTAGTTAATTCTAATGAAAACACATTGATTTTTATCATTTGTATTGGAAGCAACATTGTCATATGTCTTTTCTTGGATCTAAATAATACGAAACCTCGCTCTATGATTTGAAGTTAAAATCCTCAAATATGGTAAAATAGTGACTTTTTTTCACGTTTTTCATGTAGTTTGATATTACGTATATATATTAATTTTTACCAATATTTCGATACTATTTCATGTAGTATCACGATATGTGATTTGGCCTTCAAATCTCAGAATTTCGCATAATATTGCATTTTAAGCAAGTTTTCTTGCATTTTGTTTCGTACGAAAAATCATCGAATTTTGCAATATTTTGACGTTTATCATCCCCTTTTCTTTCATGTGATTTAAACAAAATATCATCGAATTAGGCAATATTTTGCCGTTTTCCACGTTTTTGTGAAATTTTAGTCCATGGGTATTACTTCATATATATACGATAAAAATGATGCAACCACATAATTGATTAGATAATAACCTTAAATACTTCATTTTCAATCATCTATTTGTTTCTCGTTAAAATACTGAGTAAGATATTGAAAAGGAGAAAAGTTCGGTTTTTATTGCATATATAGACGTTTCATCCGGATTAGAGCAGTTTTACGTGTACATCTTCCCTCGTTAATATAAACGGAAAATCAAGAACATTATAGTTAATTCTAATGAAAACACATTGTTTTTTATCATTTGTATTCGAAACAACATTGTCATATATCTTTTCTTGGAACTAAATAATACGAAACCTCGCTCTATGATTTGAAGGTAAAATCCTCAAATATGGTAAAATAGTGACTTTTTCACGTTAATCATGTAGTTTGATATTACGCAAATATATTCATTTTTACGAATATTTCGATACTATTTCATGTAGTATCACGATATGTGATTTGGCCTTCAAATCTCAGAATTTCGCATAATATTGCATTTTAAGCAAGTTTTCTTGCATTTTGTTTCGTACGAAAAATCATCGAATTTACCAATATTTTGACGTTTATCATCCCCTTTTCCTTCATGTGATTTAAACAAAATATCATCGAATTAGGCAATATTGTGCCGTTTTCCACGTTTTTGTGAATTTTCCGTCCATGGGTATTAATTCATATATATATACGATAAAAATGATGCAAACACATAATTGATTAGATAATAACCTTAAATACTTCATTTTCAATATATTTGAAAATATATTTTTCATATATTTCATATATTTTCATATATTTGTTTCTCGTTAAAATACTGATTAAGATATTGAAAAGGAGAGAAGTTCGGTTTTTATTGCATATATCGACGTTTCAGCCGGATTAGAGCGGTTTTACGTTTACATCTTCCCTCGTTAATATAAACGGAAAATCAAGATCATTATAGTTAATTCTAATGAAAACACATTGTTTTTTATCATTTGTATTGGAAACAACATTGTCATATGTCTTTTCTTAGAACTAAATAATACGAAACCTCGCTCTATGATTTGAAGGTAAAATCCTCAAATATGGTAAACTAGTGACTTTTTCACGTTAATCATGTAGTTTGATATTACGCAAATATATTCATTTTTACCAATATTTCGATACTATTTCATGTAGTATCACGATATGTGATTTGGCCTTCAAATCTCAGAATTTCGCATAATATTACATTTTAGGCAAGTTTTCTTGCATTTTGTTTCGTACGAAAAATCATCAAATTTAGCAATATTTTGACGTTTATCATCCCCTTTTCCTTCGTGCGATTTAAACAAAATATCATCGAATTAGGCAATACTTTGCCGTTTTCCACGTTTTTGTGAATTTTCAGTCCATTGGTATTACTTCATATATATACGATAAAAATGATGCAAACACATAATTGATTAGATAATAACCTTAAATACTTCAATTTCAATCATCTATTTGTTTCTCGTTAAAATACTGTGTAAGATATTGAAAAGGGAAGAAGTTCGGTTTTTATTTTATATATCGACGTTTCAGCCGGATTAGAGCGGTTTTATGTGTACATCTTCCATCGGTAATATAAACGGAAAATCAGGAACATTTTAGTTAATTCTAATGAAAACACATTGATTTTTATCATTTGTATTGGAAGCAACATTGTCATATGTCTTTTCTTGGATCTAAATAATACGAAACCTCGCTCTATGATTTGAAGTTAAAATCCTCAAATATGGTAAAATAGTGACTTTTTTTCACGTTTTTCATGTAGTTTGATATTACGTATATATATTCATTTTTACCAATATTTCGATACTATTTCATGTAGTATCACGATATGTGATTTGGCCTTCAAATCTCAGAATTTCGCATAATATTGCATTTTAAGCAAGTTTTCTTGCATTTTGTTTCGTACGAAAAATCATCGAATTTTGCAATATTTTGACGTTTATCATCCCCTTTTCCTTCATGTGATTTAAACAAAATATCATCGAATTAGGCAATATTTTGCCGTTTTCCACGTTTTTGTGAAATTTTAGTCCATGGGTATTACTTCATATATATACGATAAAAATGATGCAACCACATAATTGATTAGATAATAACCTTAAATACTTCATTTTCAATCATCTATTTGTTTCTCGTTAAAATACTGAGTAAGATATTGAAAAGGAGAAAAGTTCGGTTTTTATTGCATATATAGACGTTTCATCCGGATTAGAGCAGTTTTACGTGTACATCTTCCCTCGTTAATATAAACGGAAAATCAAGAACATTATAGTTAATTCTAATGAAAACACATTGTTTTTTATCATTTGTATTGGAAACAACATTGTCATATATCTTTTCTTGGAACTAAATAATACGAAACCTCGCTCTATGATTTGAAGGTAAAATCCTCAAATATGGTAAAATAGTGACTTTTTCACGTTAATCATGTAGTTTGATATTACGCAAATATATTCATTTTTACCAATATTTCGATACTATTTCATGTAGTATCACGATATGTGATTTGGCCTTCAAATCTCAGAATTTCGCATAATATTGCATTTTAAGCAAGTTTTCTTGCATTTTGTTTCGTACGAAAAATCATCGAATTTACCAATATTTTGACGTTTATCATCCCCTTTTCCTTCATGTGATTTAAATAAAATATCATCGAATTAGGCAATATTTTGCCGTTTTCCACGTTTTTGTGAATTTTCAGTCCATGGGTATTAATTCATATATATACGAAAAAAATGATGCAAACACATAATTTATTAGATAATAACCTTAAATACTTCATTTTCAATCAACTTTTTGTTTCTCGTTAAAATACTGAGTAAGATATTGAAAAGGGGAGAAGTTCGGTTTTTATTGCATATATCGACGTTTCAGCCGGATTAGAGCGGTTTTACGTGTACATCTTCCATCGGTAATATAAACGGAAAATCAGGAACATTTTAGTTAATTCTAATGAAAACACATTGATTTTTATCATTTGTATTGGAAACAACACTGCCATATGTCTTTTCTTTGATCTAAATTATACGAAACCTCGCTCTATGATTTGAAGGTAAAATCCTCAAATATGGTTAAATAGTGACTTTTTTCACGTTTTTCATGTAGTTTGATATTACGAAAATATATTCATTTTTACCAATATTTCGATACTATTTCATGTAGTATCACGATATGTGATTTGGCCTTCAAATCTCAGAATTTCGCATAATATTGCATTTTAAGCAAGTTTTCTTGCATTTTGTTTCTTACGAAAAATCATCGAATTTAGCAATATTTCGACGTTTATCATCCCCTTTTCCTTTATTTGATTTAAACAAAATATCATCGAATTAGGCAATATTTTGCCGTTTTTCCACGTTTTTGTGAATTTTCAGTTTATGGGTATTAATTCATTATATATACGATAAAAATGATGCAAACACATAATTGATTAGATAATAACCAAAAATACTTCATTTTAATCAACTATTTGTTTCTCGTTAAAATACTGAGTAAGATATTGAAAAGGGGAGAAGTTCTGTTTTTATTGCATATATCGACGTTTCAGCCGGAATAGAGCGGTTTTACGTGTACATCTTCCATCGGTAATATAAACGGAAAATCAGGAACATTTTAGTTAATTCTAATGAAAACACATTGATTTTTATCATTTGTATTGGAAACAACATTGTCATATGTCTTTTCTTGGAACTAAATAATACGAAACCTCGCTCTATGATTTGAAGTTAAAATCCTCAAATATGGTTAAATAGTGACTTTTTTCACGTTTTTCATGTAGTTTGATATTACGTAAATATATTCATTTTTACCAATATTTCGATACTATTTCATGTAGTATCACGATATGTGATTTGGCCTTCAAATCTCAGAATTTCGCATAATATTGCATTTTAAGCAAGTTTTCTTGCATTTTGTTTCGTACGAAAAACCATCGAATTTAGCAATATTTTGACGTTTATCATCCCCTTTTCCTTCATGCGATTTAAACCAAATATCAATGAAATAGGCAATATTTTGCCGTTTTCCACGTTTTTGTGAATTTTCAGTCCATGGGTATTACTTCATATATATACGATAAAAATGATGCAAACACATAATTGATTAGATAATAACCTTAAATACTTCATTTTCAATCATCTATTTGTTTCTCGTTAAAATACTGAGTAAGATATTGATAAGGGGAGAAGTTCGGTTTTTATTGCATATATCGACGTTTCAGCCGGATTAGAGCGGTTTTACGTGTACATCTTCCCTTGTTAATATAAACGGAAAATCAAGAACATTATAGATAATTCTAATGAAAACACATTGTTTTTTATCATTTGTATTGGAAACAACATTGTCATATGTCTTTTCTTGGAACTAAATAATACGAAACCTCGCTCTATGATTTGAAGGTAAAATCCTCAAATATGGTAAAATAGTGACTTTTTCACGTTAATCGTGTAGTTTGATATTACGCAAATATATTCATTTATACCAATATTTCGATACTATTTCATGTAGTATCACGATATGTGATTTGGCCTTCAAATCTCAGAATTTCGCATAATATTACATTTTAGTCAAGTTTTCTTGCATTTTGTTTCGTACGAAAAATCATCAAATTTAGCAATATTTTGACGTTTATCATCCCCTTTTCCTTCGTGCGATTTAAACAAAATATCATCGAATTAGGCAATATTTTGCCGTTTTCCACGTTTTTGTGAATTTTCAGTCCATTGGTATTACTTCATATATATTCGATAAAAATGATGCAAACACATAATTGATTAGATAATAACCTTAAATACTTCATTTTCAATCATCTATTTGTTTCTCGTTAAAATACTGTGTAAGATATTGAAAAGGGGAGAAGTTCGGTTTTTATTTTATATATCGACGTTTCAGCCGGATTAGAGCAGTTTTACGTGTACATCTTCCCTCGTTAATATAAACGGAAAATCAAGAACATTATAGATAATTCTAATGAAAACACATTGTTTTTTATCATTTGTATTGGAAACAACATTGTCATATGTCTTTTCTTGGAACTAAATAATACGAAACCTCGCTCTATGATTTGAAGGTAAAATCCTCAAATATGGTAAAATAGTGACTTTTTCACGTTAATCGTGTAGTTTGATATTACGCAAATATATTCATTTATACCAATATTTCGATACTATTTCATGTAGTATCACGATATGTGATTTGGCCTTCAAATCTCAGAATTTCGCATAATATTGCATTTTAAGCAAGTTTTCTTGCATTTTGTTTAGTACGAAAAATCATCGAATTTAGCAATATTTTGACGTTTATCATCCCCTTTTCCTTTATTTGATTTAAACAAAATATCATCGAATTAGGCAATATTTTGCCGTTTTTCCACGTTTTTGTGAATTTTCAGTTTATGGGTATTAATTCATTATATATACGATAAAAATGATGCAAACACATAATTGATTAGATAATAACCAAAAATACTTCATTTTAATCAACTATTTGTTTCTCGTTAAAATACTGAGTAAGATATTGAAAAGGGGAGAAGTTCTGTTTTTATTGCATATATCGACGTTTCAGCCGGAATAGAGCGGTTTTACGTGTACATCTTCCATCGGTAATATAAACGGAAAATCAGGAACATTTTAGTTAATTCTAATGAAAACACATTGATTTTTATCATTTGTATTGGAAACAACATTGTCATATGTCTTTTCTTGGAACTAAATAATACGAAACCTCGCTCTATGATTTGAAGTTAAAATCCTCAAATATGGTTAAATAGTGACTTTTTTCACGTTTTTCATGTAGTTTGATATTACGTAAATATATTCATTTTTACCAATATTTCGATACTATTTCATGTAGTATCACGATATGTGATTTGGCCTTCAAATCTCAGAATTTCGCATAATATTGCATTTTAAGCAAGTTTTCTTGCATTTTGTTTCGTACGAAAAACCATCGAATTTAGCAATATTTTGACGTTTATCATCCCCTTTTCCTTCATGCGATTTAAACCAAATATCAATGAATTAGGCAATATTTTGCCGTTTTCCACGTTTTTGTGAATTTTCAGTCCATGGGTATTACTTCATATATATACGATAAAAATGATGCAAACACATAATTGATTAGATAATAACCTTAAATACTTCATTTTCAATCATCTATTTGTTTCTCGTTAAAATACTGAGTAAGATATTGATAAGGGGAGAAGTTCGGTTTTTATTGCATATATCGACGTTTCAGCCGGATTAGAGCGGTTTTACGTGTACATCTTCCCTTGTTAATATAAACGGAAAATCAAGAACATTATAGATAATTCTAATGAAAACACATTGTTTTTTATCATTTGTATTGGAAACAACATTGTCATATGTCTTTTCTTGGAACTAAATAATACGAAACCTCGCTCTATGATTTGAAGGTAAAATCCTCAAATATGGTAAAATAGTGACTTTTTCACGTTAATCGTGTAGTTTGATATTACGCAAATATATTCATTTATACCAATATTTCGATACTATTTCATGTAGTATCACGATATGTGATTTGGCCTTCAAATCTCAGAATTTCGCATAATATTGCATTTAAGCAAGTTTTCTTGCATTTTGTTTCGTACGAAAAATCATCAAATTTAGCAATATTTTGACGTTTATCATCCCCTTTTCCTTCATGTGATTTAAACAAAATATCATCGAATTAGGCAATATTTTGCCGTTTTCCACGTTTTTGTGAAATTTCAGTCCATGGGTATTACTTCATATATATACGATAAAAGTGATGCAAACACATAATTGATTAGATATTAACCTTAAATACTTCATTTTCAATCATCTATTTGTTTCTCGTTAAAATACTGAGTAAGATATTGAAAAGGAGAGAAGTTCGGTTTTTATTGCATATATCGACGTTTCAGCCGGATTAGAGCGGTTTTACGTGTACATCTTCCCTCGTTAATATAAACGGAAAATCAAGAACATTATAGTTAATTCTAATGAAAACACATTGTTTTTTATCATTTGTATTGGAAACAACATTGTCATATGTCTTTTCTTGGAACTAAATAATACGAAACCTCGCTCTATGATTTGAAGGTAAAATCCTCAAATATGGTAAACTAGTGACTTTTTCACGTTAATCATGTAGTTTGATATTACGCAAATATATTCATTTTTACCAATATTTCGATACTATTTCATGTAGTATCACGATATGTGATTTGGCCTTCAAATCTCAGAATTTCGCATAATATTACATTTTAGTCAAGTTTTCTTGCATTTTGTTTCGTACGAAAAATCATCAAATTTAGCAATATTTTGACGTTTATCATCCCCTTTTCCTTCGTGCGATTTAAACAAAATATCATCGAATTAGGCAATATTTTGCCGTTTTCCACGTTTTTGTGAATTTTCAGTCCATTGGTATTACTTCATATATATTCGATAAAAATGATGCAAACACATAATTGATTAGATAATAACCTTAAATACTTCATTTTCAATCATCTATTTGTTTCTCGTTAAAATACTGTGTAAGATATTGAAAAGGGGAGAAGTTCGGTTTTTATTTTATATATCGACGTTTCAGCCGGATTAGAGCAGTTTTACGTGTACATCTTCCCTCGTTAATATAAACGGAAAATCAAGAACATTATAGATAATTCTAATGAAAACACATTGTTTTTTATCATTTGTATTGGAAACAACATTGTCATATGTCTTTTCTTGGAACTAAATAATACGAAACCTCGCTCTATGATTTGAAGGTAAAATCCTCAAATATGGTAAACTAGTGACTTTTTCACGTTAATCATGTAGTTTGATATTACGCAAATATATTCATTTTTACCAATATTTCGATACTATTTCATGTAGTATCACGATATGTGATTTGGCCTTCAAATCTCAGAATTTCGCATAATATTACATTTTAGGCAAGTTTTCTTGCATTTTGTTTCGTACGAAAAATCATCAAATTTAGCAATATTTTGACGTTTATCATCCCCTTTTCCTTCGTGCGATTTAAACAAAATATCATCGAATTTGGCAATATTTTGCCGTTTTCCACGTTTTTGTGAATTTTCAGTCCATTGGTATAACTTCATATATATACGATAAAAATGATGCAAACACATAATTGATTAGATAATAACCTTAAATACTTCATTTTCAATCATCTATTTGTTTCTCGTTAAAATACTGAGTAAGATATTGAAAAGGGAAGAAGTTCGGTTTTTATTGCATATATCGACGTTTCAGCCGGATTAGAGCGGTTTTACGTGTACATCTTCCATCGGTAATATAAACGGAAAATCAGGAACATTTTAGTTAATTCTAATGAAAACACATTGATTTTTATCATTTGTATTGGAAACAACACTGTCATATGTCTTTTCTTGGATCTAAATAATACGAAACCTCGCTCTATGATTTGAAGGTAAAATCCTCAAATATGGTTAAATAGTGACTTTTTTCACGTTTTTCATGTAGTTTGATATTACGTAAATATATTCATTTTTACCAATATTTCGATACTATTTCATGTAGAATCACGATATGTGATTTGGCCTTCAAATCTCAGAATTTCGCATAATATTGCATTTTAAGCAAGTTTTCTTGCATTTTGTTTCGTACGAAAAATCATCGAATTTAGCAATATTTTGACGTTTATCATCTCCTTTTCCTTCGTGTGATTTAAACAAAATATCATCGAATTAGGCAATATTTTGCCGTTTTCCACGTTTTTGTGAATTTTCAGTCCATTGGTATTACTTCATATATATACGATAAAAATGATGCAAACACATAATTGATTAGATAATAACCTAAAATACTTCATTTTAATCATCTATTTGTTTCTCGTTAAAATACTGAGTAAGATATTGAAAAGGGGAGAAGTTCTGTTTTTATTGCATATATCGACGTTTCAGCCGGAATAGAGCGGTTTTACGTGTACATCTTCCATCGGTAATATAAACGGAAAATCAGGAACATTTTAGTTAATTCTAATGAAAACACATTGATTTTTATCATTTGTATTGGAAACAACATTGTCATATGTCTTTTCTTGGAACTAAATAATACGAAACCTCGCTCTATGATTTGAAGTTAAAATCCTCAAATATGGTTAAATAGTGACTTTTTTCACGTTTTTCATGTAGTTTGATATTACGTAAATATATTCAGTTTTACCAATATTTCGATACTATTTCATGTAGTATCACGATATGTGATTTGGCCTTCAAATCTCAGAATTTCGCATAATATTGCATTTTAAGCAAGTTTTCTTGCATTTTGTTTCGTACGAAAAACCATCGAATTTAGCAATATTTTGACGTTTATCATCCCCTTTTCCTTCATGCGATTTAAACCAAATATCAATGAATTAGGCAATATTTTGCCGTTTTCCACGTTTTTGTGAATTTTCAGTCCATGGGTATTACTTCATATATATACGATAAAAATGATGCAAACACATAATTGATTAGATAATAACCTTAAATACTTCATTTTCAATCATCTATTTGTTTCTCGTTAAAATACTGAGTAAGATATTGATAAGGGGAGAAGTTCGGTTTTTATTGCATATATCGACGTTTCAGCCGGATTAGAGCGGTTTTACGTGTACATCTTCCCTTGTTAATATAAACGGAAAATCAAGAACATTATAGATAATTCTAATGAAAACACATTGTTTTTTATCATTTGTATTGGAAACAACATTGTCATATGTCTTTTCTTGGAACTAAATAATACGAAACCTCGCTCTATGATTTGAAGGTAAAATCCTCAAATATGGTAAAATAGTGACTTTTTCACGTTAATCGTGTAGTTTGATATTACGCAAATATATTCATTTATACCAATATTTCGATACTATTTCATGTAGTATCACGATATGTGATTTGGCCTTCAAATCTCAGAATTTCGCATAATATTGCATTTTAAACAAGTTTTCTTGCATTTTGTTTAGTACGAAAAATCATCGAATGTAGCAATATTTTGACGTTTATCATCCCCTTTTCCTTCATGTGATTTAAACAAAATATCATCGAATTAGGCAATATTTTGCCGTTTTCCACGTTTTTGTGAAATTTCAGTCCATGGGTATTACTTCATATATATACGATAAAAATGATGCAAACACATAATTGATTAGATAATAACCTTAAATACTTCATTTTCAATCATCTATTTGTTTCTCGTTAAAATACTGAGTAAGATATTGAAAAGGAGAGAAGTTCGGTTTTTATTGCATATATCGACGTTTCAGCCGGATTAGAGCGGTTTTACGTGTACATCTTCCCTCGTTAATATAAACGGAAAATCAAGAACATTATAGTTAATTCTAATGAAAACACATTGTTTTTTATCATTTGTATTGGAAACAACATTGGCATATGTCTTTTCTTGGAACTAAATAATACGAAACTTCGCTCTATGATTTGAAGGTAAAATCCTCAAATATGGTAAAATAGTGACTTTTTCACGTTAATCATGTAGTTTGATATTACGCAAATATATTCATTTTTACCAATATTTCGATACTATTTCATGTAGTATCACTATATGTGATTTGGCCTTCAAATCTCAGAATTTCGCATAATATTGCATTTAAGCAAGTTTTCTTGCATTTTGTTTCGTACGAAAAATCATCAAATTTAGCAATATTTTGACGTTTATCATCCCCTTTTCCTTCATGTGATTTAAACAAAATATCATCGAATTAGGCAATATTTTGCCGTTTTCCACGTTTTTGTGAAATTTCAGTCCATGGGTATTACTTCATATATATACGATAAAAATGATGCAAACACATAATTGATTAGATAATAACCTTAAATACTTCATTTTCAATCATCTATTTGTTTCTCGTTAAAATACTGAGTAAGATATTGAAAAGGAGAGAAGTTCGGTTTTTATTGCATATATCGACGTTTCAGCCGGATTAGAGCGGTTTTACGTGTACATCTTCCCTCGTTAATATAAACAGAAAATCAAGAACATTATAGTTAATTCTAATGAAAACACATTGTTTTTTATCATTTGTATTGGAAACAACATTGTCATATGTCTTTTCTTGGAACTAAATAATACGAAACCTCGCTCTATGATTTGAAGGTAAAATCCTCAAATATGGTAAACTAGTGACTTTTTCACGTTAATCATGTAGTTTGATATTACGCAAATATATTCATTTTTACCAATATTTCGATACTATTTCATGTAGTATCACGATATGTGATTTGGCCTTCAAATCTCAGAATTTCGCATAATATTACATTTTAGGCAAGTTTTCTTGCATTTTGTTTCGTACGAAAAATCATCAAATTTAGCAATATTTTGACGTTTATCATCCCCTTTTCCTTCGTGCGATTTAAACAAAATATCATCGAATTAGGCAATATTTTGCCGTTTTCCACGTTTTTGTGAATTTTCAGTCCATTGGTATTACTTCATATATATACGATAAAAATGATGCAAACACATAATTGATTAGATAATAACCTTAAATACTTCATTTTCAATCATCTATTTGTTTCTCGTTAAAATACTGAGTAAGATACTGAAAAGGGGAGAAGTTCGGTTTTTATTGCATATATCGACGTTTCAGCCGGATTAGAGCGGTTTTACGTGTACATCTTCCATCGGTAATATAAACGGAAAATCAGGAACATTTTAGTTAATTCTAATGAAAACACATTGATTTTTATCATTTGTATTGGAAACAACACTGTCATATGTCTTTTCTTGGATCTAAATAATACGAAACCTCGCTCTATGATTTGAAGGTAAAATCCTCAAATATGGTTAAATAGTGACTTTTTTCACGTTTTTCATGTAGTTTGATATTACGTAAATATATTCATTTTTACCAATATTTCGATACTATTTCATGTAGAATCACGATATGTGATTTGGCCTTCAAATCTCAGAATTTCGCATAATATTGCATTTTAAGCAAGTTTTCTTGCATTTTGTTTCGTACGAAAAATCATCGAATTTAGCAATATTTTGACGTTTATCATCTCCTTTTCCTTCGTGTGATTTAAACAAAATATCATCGAATTAGGCAATATTTTGCCGTTTTCCACGTTTTTGTGAATTTTCAGTCCATTGGTATTACTTCATATATATACGATAAAAATGATGCAAACACATAATTGATTAGATAATAACCTTAAATACTTCATTTTCAATCATCTATTTGTTTCTCGTTAAAATACTGAGTAAGATATTGAAAAGGGGAGAAGTTCGGTTTTTATTGCATATATCGAAGTTTCAGCCGGATTAGAGCGGTTTTACGTGTACATCTTCCCTTGTTAATATAAACGGAAAATCAAGAACATTATAGATAATTCTAATGAAAACACATTGTTTTTTATCATTTGTATTGGAAACTACATTGTCATATGTCTTTTCTTGGAACTAAATAATACGAAACCTCGCTCTATGATTTGAAGGTAAAATCCTCAAATATGGTAAAATAGTGACTTTTTCACGTTAATCGTGTAGTTTGATATTACGCAAATATATTCATTTATACCAATATTTCGATACTATTTCATGTAGTATCACGATATGTGATTTGGCCTTCAAATCTCAGAATTTCGCATAATATTGCATTTTAAGCAAGTTTTCTTGCATTTTGTTTAGTACGAAAAATCATCGAATTTAGCAATATTTTGACGTTTATCATCCCCTTTTCCTTTATTTGATTTAAACAAAATATCATCGAATTAGGCAATATTTTGCCGTTTTTCCACGTTTTTGTGAATTTTCAGTCTATGGGTATTATTTCATTATATATACGATAAAAATGATGCAAACACATAATTGATTAGATAATAACCTAAAATACTTCATTTTAATCATCTATTTGTTTCTCGTTAAAATACTGAGTAAGATATTGAAAAGGGGAGAAGTTCTGTTTTTATTGCATATATCGACGTTTCAGCCGGAATAGAGCGGTTTTACGTGTACATCTTCCATCGGTAATATAAACGGAAAATCAGGAACATTTTAGTTAATTCTAATGAAAACACATTGATTTTTATCATTTGTATTGGAAACAACACTGTCATATGTCTTTTCTTGGATCTAAATAATACGAAACCTCGCTCTATGATTTGAAGGTAAAATCCTCAAATATGGTTAAATAGTGACTTTTTTCACGTTTTTCATGTAGTTTGATATTACGTAAATATATTCATTTTTACCAATATTTCGATACTATTTCATGTAGAATCACGAAATGTGATTTGGCCTTCAAATCTCAGAATTTCGCATAATATTGCATTTTAAGCAAGTTTTCTTGCATTTTGTTTCGTACGAAAAATCATCGAATTTAGCAATATTTTGACGTTTATCATCTCCTTTTCCTTCGTGTGATTTAAACAAAATATCATCGAATTAGGCAATATTTTGCCGTTTTCCACGTTTTTGTGAATTTTCAGTCCATTGGTATTACTTCATATATATACGATAAAAATGATGCAAACACATAATTGATTAGATAATAACCTTAAATACTTCATTTTCAATCATCTATTTGTTTCTCGTTAAAATACTGAGTAAGATATTGAAAAGGGGAGAAGTTCGGTTTTTATTGCATATATCGAAGTTTCAGCCGGATTAGAGCGGTTTTAGGTGTACATCTTCCCTTGTTAATATAAACGGAAAATCAAGAACATTATAGATAATTCTAATGAAAACACATTGTTTTTTATCATTTGTATTGGAAACAACATTGTCATATGTCTTTTCTTGGAACTAAATAATACGAAACCTCGCTCTATGATTTGAAGGTAAAATCCTCAAATATGGTAAAATAGTGACTTTTTCACGTTAATCGTGTAGTTTGATATTACGCAAATATATTCATTTATACCAATATTTCGATACTATTTCATGTAGTATCACGATATGTGATTTGGCCTTCAAATCTCAGAATTTCGCATAATATTGCATTTTAAGCAAGTTTTCTTGCATTTTGTTTAGTACGAAAAATCATCGAATTTAGCAATATTTTGACGTTTATCATCCCCTTTTCCTTTATTTGATTTAAACAAAATATCATCGAATTAGGCAATATTTTGCCGTTTTTCCACGTTTTTGTGAATTTTCAGTCTATGGGTATTATTTCATTATATATACGATAAAAATGATGCAAACACATAATTGATTAGATAATAACCTAAAATACTTCATTTTAATCATCTATTTGTTTCTCGTTAAAATACTGAGTAAGATATTGAAAAGGGGAGAAGTTCTGTTTTTATTGCATATATCGACGTTTCAGCCGGAATAGAGCGGTTTTACGTGTACATCTTCCATCGGTAATATAAACGGAAAATCAGGAACATTTTAGTTAATTCTAATGAAAACACATTGATTTTTATCATTTGTATTGGAAACAACATTGTCATATGTCTTTTCTTGGAACTAAATAATACGAAACCTCGCTCTATGATTTGAAGTTAAAATCCTCAAATATGGTTAAATAGTGACTTTTTTCACGTTTTTCATGTAGTTTGATATTACGTAAATATATTCAGTTTTACCAATATTTCGATACTATTTCATGTAGTATCACGATATGTGATTTGGCCTTCAAATCTCAGAATTTCGCATAATATTGCATTTTAAGCAAGTTTTCTTGCATTTTGTTTCGTACGAAAAACCATCGAATTTAGCAATATTTTGACGTTTATCATCCCCTTTTCCTTCATGCGATTTAGACCAAATATCAATGAATTAGGCAATATTTTGCCGTTTTCCACGTTTTTGTGAATTTTCAGTCCATGGGTATTACTTCATATATATACGATAAAAATGATGCAAACACATCATTGATTAGATAATAACCTTAAATACTTCATTTTCAATCATCTATTTGTTTCTCGTTAAAATACTGAGTAAGATATTGATAAGGGGAGAAGTTCGGTTTTTATTGCATATATCGACGTTTCAGCCGGATTAGAGCGGTTTTACGTGTACATCTTCCCTTGTTAATATAAACGGAAAATCAAGAACATTATAGATAATTCTAATGAAAACACATTGTTTTTTATCATTTGTATTGGAAACAACATTGTCATATGTCTTTTCTTGGAACTAAATAATACGAAACCTCGCTCTATGATTTGAAGGTAAAATCCTCAAATATGGTAAAATAGTGACTTTTTCACGTTAATCGTGTAGTTTGATATTACGCAAATATATTCATTTATACCAATATTTCGATACTATTTCATGTAGTATCACGATATGTGATTTGGCCTTCAAATCTCAGAATTTCGCATAATATTGCATTTTAAGCAAGTTTTCTTGCATTTTGTTTAGTACGAAAAATCATCGAATTTAGCAATATTTTGACGTTTATCATCCCCTTTTCCTTCATGTGATTTAAACAAAATATCATCGAATTAGGCAATATTTTGCCGTTTTCCACGTTTTTGTGAAATTTCAGTCCATGGGTATTACTTCATATATATACGATAAAAATGATGCAAACACATAATTGATTAGATAATAACCTTAAATACTTCATTTTCAATCTTCTATTTGTTTCTCGTTAAAATACTGAGTAAGATATTGAAAAGGAGAGAAGTTCGGTTTTTATTGCATATATCGACGTTTCAGCCGGATTAGAGCGGTTTTACGTGTACATCTTCCCTCGTTAATATAAACGGAAAATCAAGAACATTATAGTTAATTCTAATGAAAACACATTGTTTTTTATCATTTGTATTGGAAACAACATTGTCATATGTCTTTTCTTGGAACTAAATAATACGAAACTTCGCTCTATGATTTGAAGGTAAAATCCTCAAATATGGTAAAATAGTGACTTTTTCACGTTAATCATGTAGTTTGATATTACGCAAATATATTCATTTTTACCAATATTTCGATACTATTTCATGTAGTATCACTATATGTGATTTGGCCTTCAAATCTCAGAATTTCGCATAATATTGCATTTAAGCAAGTTTTCTTGCATTTTGTTTCGTACGAAAAATCATCAAATTTAGCAATATTTTGACGTTTATCATCCCCTTTTCCTTCATGTGATTTAAACAAAATATCATCGAATTAGGCAATATTTTGCCGTTTTCCACGTTTTTGTGAAATTTCAGTCCATGGGTATTACTTCATATATATACGATAAAAATGATGCAAACACATAATTGATTAGATAATAACCTTAAATACTTCATTTTCAATCATCTATTTGTTTCTCGTTAAAATACTGAGTAAGATATTGAAAAGGAGAGAAGTTCGGTTTTTATTGCATATATCGACGTTTCAGCCGGATTAGAGCGGTTTTACGTGTACATCTTCCCTCGTTAATATAAACGGAAAATCAAGAACATTATAGTTAATTCTAATGAAAACACATTGTTTTTTATCATTTGTATTGAAAACAACATTGTCATATGTCTTTTCTTGGAACTAAATAATACGAAACCTCGCTCTATGATTTGAAGGTAAAATCCTCAAATATGGTTGAATAGTGACTTTTTTCACGTTTTTCATGTAGTTTGATATTACGTAAATATATTCATTTTTACCAATATTTCGATACTATTTCATGTAGAATCACGATATGTGATTTGGCCTTCAAATCTCAGAATTTCGCATAATATTGCATTTTAAGCAAGTTTTCTTGCATTTTGTTTCGTACGAAAAATCATCGAATTTAGCAATATTTTGACGTTTATCATCTCCTTTTCCTTCGTGTGATTTAAACAAAATATCATCGAATTAGGCAATATTTTGCCGTTTTCCACGTTTTTGTGAATTTTCAGTCCATTGGTATTACTTCATATATATACGATAAAAATGATGCAAACACATAATTGATTAGATAATAACCTTAAATACTTAATTTTCAATCATCTATTTGTTTCTCGTTAAAATACTGAGTAAGATATTGAAAAGGGGAGAAGTTCGGTTTTTATTGCATATATCGAAGTTTCAGCCGGATTAGAGCGGTTTTACGTGTACATCTTCCCTTGTTAATATAAACGGAAAATCAAGAACATTATAGATAATTCTAATGAAAACACATTGTTTTTTATCATTTGTATTGGAAACAACATTGTCATATGTCTTTTCTTGGAACTAAATAATACGAAACCTCGCTCTATGATTTGAAGGTAAAATCCTCAAATATGGTAAAATAGTGACTTTTTCACGTTAATCGTGTAGTTTGATATTACGCAAATATATTCATTTATACCAATATTTCGATACTATTTCATGTAGTATCACGATATGTGATTTGGCCTTCAAATAGAATTTCGCATAATATTGCATTTTAAGCAAGTTTTCTTGCATTTTGTTTAGTACGAAAAATCATCGAATTTAGCAATATTTTGACGTTTATCATCCCCTTTTCCTTTATTTGATTTAAACAAAATATCATCGAATTAGGCAATATTTTGCCGTTTTTCAACGTTTTTGTGAATTTTCAGTCTATGGGTATTAATTCATTATATATACGATAAAAATGATGCAAACACATAATTGATTAGATAATAACCTAAAATACTTCATTTTTATCAACTATTTGTTTCTCGTTAAAATACTGAGTAAGATATTGAAAAGGGGAGAAGTTCTGTTTTTATTGCATATATCGACGTTTCAGCCGGAATAGAGCGGTTTTACGTGTACATCTTCCATCGGTAATATAAACGGAAAATCAGGAACATTTTAGTTAATTCTAATGAAAACACATTGATTTTTATCATTTGTATTGGAAACAACATTGTCATATGTCTTTTCTTGGAACTAAATAATACGAAACCTCGCTCTATGATTTGAAGTTAAAATCCTCAAATATGGTTAAATAGTGACTTTTTTCACGTTTTTCATGTAGTTTGATATTACGTAAATATATTCATTTTTACCAATATTTCGATACTATTTCATGTAGTATCACGATATGTGATTTGGCCTTCAAATCTCAGAATTTCGCATAATATTGCATTTTAAGCAAGTTTTCTTGCATTTTGTTTCGTACGAAAAACCATCGAATTTAGCAATATTTTGACGTTTATCATCCCCTTTTCCTTCATGCGATTTAAACCAAATATCAATGAATTAGGCAATATTTTGCCGTTTTCCACGTTTTTGTGAATTTTCAGTCCATGGGTATTACTTCATATATATACGATAAAAATGATGCAAACACATAATTGATTAGATAATAACCTTAAATACTTCATTTTCAATCATCTATTTCTTTCTCGTTAAAATACTGAGTAAGATATTGATAAGGGAAGAAGTTCGGTTTTTATTGCATATATCGACGTTTCAGCCGGATTAGAGCGGTTTTACGTGTACATCTTCCCTTGTTAATATAAACGGAAAATCAACAACATTATAGATAATTCTAATGAAAACACATTGTTTTTTATCATTTGTATTGGAAACAACATTGTCATATGTCTTTTCTTGGAACTAAATAATACGAAACCTCGCTCTATGATTTGAAGTTAAAATCCTCAAATATGGTTAAATAGTGACTTTTTTCACGTTTTTCATGTAGTTTGATATTACGTAAATATATTCATTTTTACCAATATTTCGATACTATTTCATGTAGTATCACGATATGTGATTTGGCCTTCAAATCTCAGAATTTCGCATAATATTGCATTTTAAGCAAGTTTTCTTGCATTTTGTTTCGTACGAAAAATCATCGAATTTAGCAATATTTTGACGTTTATCACCCCCTTTTCCTTCATGTGATTTAAACCAAATATCATTGAATTAGGCAATATTTTGCCGTTTTCCACGTTTTTTTGAATTTTCAGTCCATTGGTATTACTTCATATATATACGATAAAAATGATGCAAACACATAATTGATTAGATAATAACCTTAAATACTTCATTTTCAATCATCTATTTGTTTCTCGTTAAAATACTGAGTAAGATATTGAAAAGGGGAGAAGTTCGGTTTTTATTGCATATATCGAAGTTTCAGCCGGATTAGAGCGGTTTTACGTGTACATCTTCCCTTGTTAATATAAACGGAAAATCAAGAACATTATAGATAATTCTAATGAAAACACATTGTTTTTTATCATTTGTATTGGAAACAACATTGTCATATGTCTTTTCTTGGAACTAAATAATACGAAACCTCGCTCTATGATTTGAAGGTAAAATCCTCAAATATGGTAAAATAGTGACTTTTTCACGTTAATCGTGTAGTTTGATATTACGCAAATATATTCATTTATACCAATATTTCGATACTATTTCATGTAGTATCACGATATGTGATTTGGCCTTCAAATAGAATTTCGCATAATATTGCATTTTAAGCAAGTTTTCTTGCATTTTGTTTAGTACGAAAAATCATCGAATTTAGCAATATTTTGACGTTTATCATCCCCTTTTCCTTTATTTGATTTAAACAAAATATCATCGAATTAGGCAATATTTTGCCGTTTTTCCACGTTTTTGTGAATTTTCAGTCTATGGGTATTAATTCATTATATATACGATAAAAATGATGCAAACACATAATTGATTAGATAATAACCTAAAATACTTCATTTTTATCAACTATTTGTTTCTCGTTAAAATACTGAGTAAGATATTGAAAAGGGGAGAAGTTCTGTTTTTATTGCATATATCGACGTTTCAGCCGGAATAGAGCGGTTTTACGTGTACATCTTCCATCGGTAATATAAACGGAAAATCAGGAACATTTTAGTTAATTCTAATGAAAACACATTGATTTTTATCATTTGTATTGGAAACAACATTGTCATATGTCTTTTCTTGGAACTAAATAATACGAAACCTCGCTCTATGATTTGAAGTTAAAATCCTCAAATATGGTTAAATAGTGACTTTTTTCACGTTTTTCATGTAGTTTGATATTACGTAAATATATTCATTTTTACCAATATTTCGATACTATTTCATGTAGTATCACGATATGTGATTTGGCCTTCAAATCTCAGAATTTCGCATAATATTGCATTTTAAGCAAGTTTTCTTGCATTTTGTTTCGTACGAAAAACCATCGAATTTAGCAATATTTTGACGTTTATCATCCCCTTTTCCTTCATGCGATTTAAACCAAATATCAATGAATTAGGCAATATTTTGCCGTTTTCCACGTTTTTGTGAATTTTCAGTCCATGGGTATTACTTCATATATATACGATAAAAATGATGCAAACACATAATTGATTAGATAATAACCTTAAATACTTCATTTTCAATCATCTATTTCTTTCTCGTTAAAATACTGAGTAAGATATTGATAAGGGAAGAAGTTCGGTTTTTATTGCATATATCGACGTTTCAGCCGGATTAGAGCGGTTTTACGTGTACATCTTCCCTTGTTAATATAAACGGAAAATCAACAACATTATAGATAATTCTAATGAAAACACATTGTTTTTTATCATTTGTATTGGAAACAACATTGTCATATGTCTTTTCTTGGAACTAAATAATACGAAACCTCGCTCTATGATTTGAAGTTAAAATCCTCAAATATGGTTAAATAGTGACTTTTTTCACGTTTTTCATGTAGTTTGATATTACGTAAATATATTCATTTTTACCAATATTTCGATACTATTTCATGTAGTATCACGATATGTGATTTGGCCTTCAAATCTCAGAATTTCGCATAATATTGCATTTTAAGCAAGTTTTCTTGCATTTTGTTTCGTACGAAAAACCATCGAATTTAGCAATATTTTGACGTTTATCATCCCCTTTTCCTTCATGCGATTTAAACCAAATATCAATGAATTAGGCAATATTTTGCCGTTTTCCACGTTTTTGTGAATTTTCAGTCCATGGGTATTACTTCATATATATACGATAAAAATGATGCAAACACATAATTGATTAGATAATAACCTTATATACTTCATTTTCAATCATCTATTTGTTTCTCGTTAAAATACTGAGTAAGATATTGATAAGGGGAGAAGTTCGGTTTTTATTGCATATATCGACGTTTCAGCCGGATTAGAGCGGTTTTAAGTGTACATCTTTCCTTGTTAATATAAACGGAAAATCAAGAACATTATAGATAATTCTAATGAAAACACATTGTTTTTTATCATTTGTATTGGAAACAACATTGTCATATGTCTTTTCTTGGAACTAAATAATACGAAACCTCGCTCTATGATTTGAAGGTAAAATCCTCAAATATGGTAAAATAGTGACTTTTTCACGTTAATCGTGTAGTTTGATATTACGCAAATATATTCATTTATACCAATATTTCGATACTATTTCATGTAGTATCACGATATGTGATTTGGCCTTCAAATCTCAGAATTTCGCATAATATTGCATTTTAAGCAAGTTTTCTTGCATTTTGTTTAGTACGAAAAATCATCGAATTTAGCAATATTTTTACGTTTATCATCCCCTTTTCCTTCATGTGATTTAAACAAAATATCATCGAATTAGGCAATATTTTGCCGTTTTCCACGTTTTTGTGAAATTTCAGTCCATGGGTATTACTTCATATATATACGATAAAAATGATGCAAACACATAATTGATTAGATAATAACCTTAAATACTTCATTTTCAATCATCTATTTGTTTCTCGTTAAAATACTGAGTAAGATATTGAAAAGGAGAGAAGTTCGGTTTTTATTGCATATATCGACGTTTCAGCCGGATTAGAGCGGTTTTACGTGTACATCTTCCCTCGTTAATATAAACGGAAAATCAAGAACATTATAGTTAATTCTAATGAAAACACATTGTTTTTTATCATTTGTATTGGAAACAACATTGTCATATGTCTTTTCTTGGAACTAAATAATACGAAACTTCGCTCTATGATTTGAAGGTAAAATCCTCAAATATGGTAAAATAGTGACTTTTTCACGTTAATCATGTAGTTTGATATTACGCAAATATATTCATTTTTACCAATATTTCGATACTATTTCATGTAGTATCACGATATGTGATTTGGCCTTCAAATCTCAGAATTTCGCATAATATTACATTTTAGGCAAGTTTTCTTGCATTTTGTTTCGTACGAAAAATCATCAAATTTAGCAATATTTTGACGTTTATCATCCCCTTTTCCTTCGTGCGATTTAAACAAAATATCATCGAATTAGGCAATATTTTGCCGTTTTCCACGTTTTTGTGAATTTTCAGTCCATTGGTATTACTTCATATATATACGATAAAAATGATGCAAACACATAATTGATTAGATAATAACCTTAAATACTTCATTTTCAATCATCTATTTGTTTCTCGTTAAAATACTGAGTAAGATATTGAAAAGGGGAGAAGTTCGGTTTTTATTGCATATATCGACGTTTCAGCCGGATTAGAGCGGTTTTACGTGTACATCTTCCATCGGTAATATAAACGGAAAATCAGGAACATTTTAGTTAATTCTAATGAAAACACATTGATTTTTATCATTTGTATTGGAAACAACACTGTCATATGTCTTTTCTTGGATCTAAATAATACGAAACCTCGCTCTATGATTTGAAGGTAAAATCCTCAAATATGGTTAAATAGTGACTTTTTTCACGTTTTTCATGTAGTTTGATATTACGTAAATATATTCATTTTTACCAATATTTCGATACTATTTCATGTAGAATCACGATATGTGATTTGACTTTCAAATCTCAGAATTTCGCATAATATTGCATTTTAAGCAAGTTTTCTTGCATTTTGTTTCGTACGAAAAATCATCGAATTTAGCAATATTTTGACGTTTATCATCTCCTTTTCCTTCGTGTGATTTAAACAAAATATCATCGAATTAGGCAATATTTTGCCGTTTTCCACGTTTTTGTGAATTTTCAGTCCATTGGTATTACTTCATATATATACGATAAAAATGATGCAAACACATAATTGATTAGATAATAACCTTAAATACTTCATTTTCAATCATCTATTTGTTTCTCGTTAAAATACTGAGTAAGATATTGAAAAGGGGAGAAGTTCGGTTTTTATTGCATATATCGACGTTTCAGCCGGATTAGAGCGGTTTTACGTGTACATCTTCCCTTGTTAATATAAACGGAAAATCAAGAACATTATAGATAATTCTAATGAAAACACATTGTTTTTTATCATTTGTATTGGAAACAACATTGTCATATGTCTTTTCTTGGAACTAAATAATACGAAACCTCGCTCTATGATTTGAAGGTAAAATCCTCAAATATGGTAAAATAGTGACTTTTTCACGTTAATCGTGTAGTTTGATATTACGCAAATATATTCATTTATACCAATATTTCGATACTATTTCATGTAGTATCACGATATGTGATTTGGCCTTCAAATCTCAGAATTTCGCATAATATTGCATTTTAAGCAAGTTTTCTTGCATTTTGTTTAGTACGAAAAATCATCGAATTTAGCAATATTTTGACGTTTATCATCCCCTTTTCCTTTATTTGATTTAAACAAAATATCATCGAATTAGGCAATATTTTGCCGTTTTTCCACGTTTTTGTGAATTTTCAGTCTATGGGTATTAATTCATTATATATACGATAAAAATGATGCAAACACATAATTGATTAGATAATAACCTAAAATACTTCATTTTTATCAACTATTTGTTTCTCGTTAAAATACTGAGTAAGATATTGAAAAGGGGAGAAGTTCTGTTTTTATTGCATATATCGACGTTTCAGCCGGAATAGAGCGGTTTTACGTGTACATCTTCCATCGGTAATATAAACGGAAAATCAGGAACATTTTAGTTAATTCTAATGAAAACACATTGATTTTTATCATTTGTATTGGAAACAACATTGTCATATGTCTTTTCTTGGAACTAAATAATACGAAACCTCGCTCTATGATTTGAAGTTAAAATCCTCAAATATGGTTAAATAGTGACTTTTTTCACGTTTTTCATGTAGTTTGATATTACGTAAATATATTCATTTTTACCAATATTTCGATACTATTTCATGTAGTATCACGATATGTGATTTGGCCTTCAAATCTCAGAATTTCGCATAATATTGCATTTTAAGCAAGTTTTCTTGCATTTTGTTTCGTACGAAAAACCATCGAATTTAGCAATATTTTGACGTTTATCATCCCCTTTTCCTTCATGCGATTTAAACCAAATATCAATGAATTAGGCAATATTTTGCCGTTTTCCACGTTTTTGTGAATTTTCAGTCCATGGGTATTACTTCATATATATACGATAAAAATGATGCAAACACATAATTGATTAGATAATAACCTTAAATACTTCATTTTCAATCATCTATTTGTTTCTCGTTAAAATACTGAGTAAGATATTGATAAGGGGAGAAGTTCGGTTTTTATTGCATATATCGACGTTTCAGCCGGATTAGAGCGGTTTTACGTGTACATCTTCCCTTGTTAATATAAACGGAAAATCAAGAACATTATAGATAATTCTAATGAAAACACATTGTTTTTTATCATTTGTATTGGAAACAACATTGTCATATGTCTTTTCTTGGAACTAAATAATACGAAACCTCGCTCTATGATTTGAAGTTAAAATCCTCAAATATGGTTAAATAGTGACTTTTTTCACGTTTTTCATGTAGTTTGATATTACGTAAATATATTCATTTTTACCAATATTTCGATACTATTTCATGTAGTATCACGATATGTGATTTGGCCTTCAAATCTCAGAATTTCGCATAATATTGCATTTTAAGCAAGTTTTCTTGCATTTTGTTTCGTACGAAAAATCATCGAATTTAGCAATATTTTGACGTTTAACATGCCCTTTTCCTTCATGTGATTTAAACCAAATATCATTGAATTAGGCAATATTTTGCCGTTTTCCACGTTTTTTTGAATTTTCAGTCCATGGTATTACTTCATATATATACGATAAAAATGATGCAAACACATAATTGATTAGATAATAACCTTAAATACTTCATTTTCAATCATCTATTTGTTTCTCGTTAAAATACTGAGTAAGATATTGAAAAGGGGAGAAGTTCGGTTTTTATTGCATATATCGACGTTTCAGCCGGATTAGAGTGGTTTTACGTGTACATCTTCCCTTGTTAATATAAACGGAAAATCAAGAACATTATAGATAATTCTAATGAAAACACATTGTTTTTTATCATTTGTATTGGAAACAACATTGTCATATGTCTTTTCTTGGAACTAAATAATACGAAACCTCGCTCTATGATTTGAAGGTAAAATCCTCAAATATGGTAAAATAGTGACTTTTTCACGTTAATCATGTAGTTTGATATTACGCAAATATATTCATTTATACCAATATTTCGATACTATTTCATGTAGTATCACGATATGTGATTTGGCCTTCAAATCTCAGAATTTCGCATAATATTGCATTTTAAGCAAGTTTTCTTGCATTTTGTTTAGTACGAAAAATCATCGAATTTAGCAATATTTTGACGTTTATCATCCCCTTTTCCTTTATTTGATTTAAACAAAATATCATCGAATTAGGCAATATTTTGCCGTTTTTCCACGTTTTTGTGAATTTTCAGTCTATGGGTATTAATTCATTATATATACGATAAAAATGATGCAAACACATAATTGATTCGATAATAACCTAAAATACTTCATTTTAATCAACTATTTGTTTCTCGTTAAAATACTGAGTAAGATATTGAAAAGGGGAGAAGTTCTGTTTTTATTGCATATATTGACGTTTCAGCCGGAATAGAGCGGTTTTACGTGTACATCTTCCATCGGTAATATAAACGGAAAATCAGGAACATTTTAGTTAATTCTAATGAAAACACATTGATTTTTATCATTTGTATTGGAAACAACATTGTCATATGTCTTTTCTTGGATCTAAATAATACGAAAACTCGCTCTATGATTTGAAGTTAAAATCCTCAAATATGGTTAAATAGTGACTTTTTTCACGTTTTTCATGTAGTTTGATATTACGTAAATATATTCATTTTTACCAATATTTCGATACTATTTCATTTAGTATCACGATATGTGATTTGGCCTTCAAATCTCAGAATTTCGCATAATATTGCATTTTAAGCAAGTTTTCTTGCATTTTGTTTCGTACGAAAAATCATCGAATTTAGCAATATTTTGACGTTTATCATGTCCTTTTCCTTCATGTGATTTAAACAATATATCATCGAATTAGGCAATATTGTGCCGTTTTCCACGTTTTTGTGAATTTTCCGTCCATGGGTATTAATTCATATATATACGATAAAAATGATGCAAACACATAATTGATTAGATAATAACCTTAAATACTTCATTTTCAATCTATTTGAAAATATATTTTTCATATATTTCATATATTTTCATAAATTTGTTTCTCGTTAAAATACTGATTAAGATATTGAAAAGGGGAGAAGTTCGGTTTTTATTGCATATATCGACGTTTCATCCGGATTAGAGCGGTTTTACGTGGACATCTTCCCTCGTTAATATAAACGGAAAATCAAGAACATTATAGTTAATTCTAATGAAAACACATTGTTTTTTATCACTTGTATTGGAAACAACATTGTCATATGTCTTTTCTTGGAACTAAATAATACGAAACCTCGCTCTATGATTTGAAGGTAAAATCCTCAAATATGGTAAAATAGTGACTTTTTCACGTTAATCATGTAGTTTGATATTACGCAAATATATTCATTTTTACCAATATTTCGATACTATTTCATGTAGTATCACGATATGTGATTTGGCCTTCAAATCTCAGAATTTCGCATAATATTGCATTTTAAGCAAGTTTTCTTGCATTTTGTTTCGAACGAAAAATCATCAAATTTAGCAATATTTTGACGTTTATCATCTCCTTTTCCTTCATGTGATTTAAACAAAATATCATCGAGTTAGGCAATATTTTTCCGTTTTCCACGTTTTTGTGAATTTTCTGTCCATGGGTATTAATTCATATATATACGATAAAAATGATGCAAACACATAATTGATTAGATAATAACCTTAAATTCTTCATTTACAATCATCTATTTGTTTCTCGTTAAAATACTGAGTAAGATATTGAAAAGGGGAGAAGTTCGGTTTTTATTGCATATATCGACGTTTCAGCCTGATTAGAGCGGTTTTACGTGTACATCTTCCCTCGTTAATATAAACGGAAAATCAAGAACATTATAGTTAATTCTAATGAAAACACATTGTTTTTTATCATTTGTATTGGAAACAACATTGTCATATGTCTTTCCTTGGAACTAAATAATACGAAACCTCGCTCTATGATTTGAAGGTAAAATCCTCAAACATGGTAAAATAGTGACTTTTCCACGTTATTCATGTAGTTTGATATTACGCACATATAATCATTTTTACCAATATTTCGATACTATTTCATGTAGTATCACGATAGGTGATTTGGCCTTCAAATCTCAGAATTTTGCATAATATTGCATTTTAAGCAAGTTTTCTTGCTTTTTGTTTCGTACGAAAAATCATCGAATTTACCAATATTTTGACGTTTATCATCCCCTTTTCCTTCATGTGATTTAAATAAAATATCATCGAATTGGGCAATATTTTGCCGTTTTCCACGTTTTTGTGAATTTTCAGTCCATGACTATTAATTCATATATATACGATAAAAATGATGCAAACACATAATTTATTAGATAATAACCTTAAATACTTCATTTTCAATCAACTATTTGTTTCTCGTTAAAATACTGTTTAAGATATTGAAAAGGGGAGAAGTTCGGTTTTTATTGCATATATCGACGTTTCAGCCAGATTAGAGCGGTTTTACGTGTACATCTTCCATCGGTAATATAAACGGAAAATCAGGAACATTTTAGTTAATTCTAATGAAAACACATTGATTTTTATCATTTGTATTGGAAACAACATTGTCATATGTCTTTTCTTGGATCTAAATAATACGAAACCTCGCTCTATGATTTGAAGTTAAAATCCTCAAATATGGTTAAATAGTGACTTTTTTCACGTTTTTCATGTAGTTTGATATTACGTAAATATATTCATTTTTACCAATATTTCGATACTATTTCATTTAGTATCACGATATGTGATTTGGCCTTCAAATCTCAGAATTTCGCATAATATTGCATTTTAAGCAAGTTTTCTTGCATTTTGTTTCGATCGAAAAATCATCAAATTTAGCAATATTTTGACGTTTATCATCTCCTTTTCCTTCATGTGATTTAAACAAAATATCATTGAATTAGGCAATATTTTGCTGTTTTCCACGTTTTTGTGAATTTTCAGTCCATGGGTATTACTTCATATATATACGATAAAAATGATGCAAACACATAATTGATTAGGTAATAACCTTAAATACTTCATTTTCAATCATCTATTTGTTTCTCGTTAAAATACTGAGTAAGATATTGAAAAGGAGAGAAGTTCGGTTTTTATTGCATATATCGAAGTTTCAGCCGGATTAGAGCGGTTTTACGTGTACATCTTCCCTCGTTAATATAAACGGAAAATCAAGAACATTATAGTGAATTCTAATAAAAACACATTGTTTTTTATCATTTGTATTGGAAACAACATTGTCATATGTCTTTTCTTGGAACTAAATAATACGAAACCACGCTCTATGATTTGAAGTTAAAATCTTCAAATATGGTTAAATAGTGACTTTTTTCACGTTTTTCATGTAGTTTGATATTACGTAAATATATTCATTTTTACCAATATTTCGATACTATTTCATGTAGTATCACGATATGTGATTTGGCCTTCAAATCTCAGAATTTCGCATAATATTGCATTTTAAGCAAGTTTTCTTGCATTTTGTTTCGTACGAAAAACCATCGAATTTAGCAATATTTTGACGTTCATCATCCCCTTTTACTTCATGTGATTTAAACAAAATATCATTGAATTAGGCAATATTTTGCCGTTTTCCACGTTTTTGTGAATTTTCAGTCCATGAGTATATATACGATAAAAATGATGCAAACACATAATTGATTAGATAATAACCTTAAATACTTCATTTTCAATCATCTATTTGTTTCTCGTTAAAATACTGAGTAAGATATTGAAAAGGGGAGAAGTTCGGTTTTAATTGCATATATCGACGTTTCAGCCGGATTAGAGCGGTTTTACGTGTACATCTTCCCTTGTTAATATAAACGGAAAATCAAGAACATTATAGATAATTCTAATGAAAACACATTGTTCTTTATCATTTGTTTTGGAAACAACATTGTCATATGTCTTTTCTTGGAACTAAATCATACGAAACCTCGCTCTATCATTTGAAGGTAAAATCCTCATATATGGTAAAATAGTGACTTTTTCACGTTAATCGTGTAGTTTGATATTACGCAAATATATTCATTTATACCAATATTTCGATACTATTTCATGTAGTATCACGATATGTGATTTGGCCTTCAAATCTCAGAATTTCGCATAATATTGCATTTTAAGCAAGTTTTCTTGCATTTTGTTTCGTACGAAAAATCATCGAATTTAGCAATATTTTGACGTTTATCATGTCCTTTTCCTTCATGTGATTTAAACAATATATCATCGAATTAGGCAATATTGTGCCGTTTTCCACGTTTTTGTGAATTTTCCGTCCATGGGTATTAATTCATATATATACGATAAAAATGATGCAAACACATAATTGATTAGATAATAACCTTAAATACTTCATTTTCAATCTATTTGAAAATATATTTTTCATATATTTCATATATTTTCATAAATTTGTTTCTCGTTAAAATACTGATTAAGATATTGAAAAGGGGAGAAGTTCGGTTTTTATTGCATATATCGACGTTTCATCCGGATTAGAGCGGTTTTACGTGGACATCTTCCCTCGTTAATATAAACGGAAAATCAAGAACATTATAGTTAATTCTAATGAAAACACATTGTTTTTTATCACTTGTATTGGAAACAACATTGTCATATGTCTTTTCTTGGAACTAAATAATACGAAACCTCGCTCTATGATTTGAAGGTAAAATCCTCAAATATGGTAAAATAGTGACTTTTTCACGTTAATCATGTAGTTTGATATTACGCAAATATATTCATTTTTACCAATATTTCGATACTATTTCATGTAGTATCACGATATGTGATTTGGCCTTCAAATCTCAGAATTTCGCATAATATTGCATTTTAAGCAAGTTTTCTTGCATTTTGTTTCGAACGAAAAATCATCAAATTTAGCAATATTTTGACGTTTATCATCTCCTTTTCCTTCATGTGATTTAAACAAAATATCATCGAGTTAGGCAATATTTTTCCGTTTTCCACGTTTTTGTGAATTTTCTGTCCATGGGTATTAATTCATATATATACGATAAAAATGATGCAAACACATAATTGATTAGATAATAACCTTAAATTCTTCATTTTCAATCATCTATTTGTTTCTCGTTAAAATACTGAGTAAGATATTGAAAAGGGGAGAAGTTCGGTTTTTATTGCATATATCGACGTTTCAGCCTGATTAGAGCGGTTTTACGTGTACATCTTCCCTCGTTAATATAAACGGAAAATCAAGAACATTATAGTTAATTCTAATGAAAACACATTGTTTTTTATCATTTGTATTGGAAACAACATTGTCATATGTCTTTCCTTGGAACTAAATAATACGAAACCTCGCTCTATGATTTGAAGGTAAAATCCTCAAACATGGTAAAATAGTGACTTTTCCACGTTATTCATGTAGTTTGATATTACGCACATATAATCATTTTTACCAATATTTCGATACTATTTCATGTAGTATCACGATAGGTGATTTGGCCTTCAAATCTCAGAATTTTGCATAATATTGCATTTTAAGCAAGTTTTCTTGCTTTTTGTTTCGTACGAAAAATCATCGAATTTACCAATATTTTGACGTTTATCATCCCCTTTTCCTTCATGTGATTTAAATAAAATATCATCGAATTGGGCAATATTTTGCCGTTTTCCACGTTTTTGTGAATTTTCAGTCCATGACTATTAATTCATATATATACGATAAAAATGATGCAAACACATAATTTATTAGATAATAACCTTAAATACTTCATTTTCAATCAACTATTTGTTTCTCGTTAAAATACTGTTTAAGATATTGAAAAGGGGAGAAGTTCGGTTTTTATTGCATATATCGACGTTTCAGCCAGATTAGAGCGGTTTTACGTGTACATCTTCCATCGGTAATATAAACGGAAAATCAGGAACATTTTAGTTAATTCTAATGAAAACACATTGATTTTTATCATTTGTATTGGAAACAACATTGTCATATGTCTTTTCTTGGATCTAAATAATACGAAACCTCGCTCTATGATTTGAAGTTAAAATCCTCAAATATGGTTAAATAGTGACTTTTTTCACGTTTTTCATGTAGTTTGATATTACGTAAATATATTCATTTTTACCAATATTTCGATACTATTTCATTTAGTATCACGATATGTGATTTGGCCTTCAAATCTCAGAATTTCGCATAATATTGCATTTTAAGCAAGTTTTCTTGCATTTTGTTTCGATCGAAAAATCATCAAATTTAGCAATATTTTGACGTTTATCATCTCCTTTTCCTTCATGTGATTTAAACAAAATATCATTGAATTAGGCAATATTTTGCTGTTTTCCACGTTTTTGTGAATTTTCAGTCCATGGGTATTACTTCATATATATACGATAAAAATGATGCAAACACATAATTGATTAGGTAATAACCTTAAATACTTCATTTTCAATCATCTATTTGTTTCTCGTTAAAATACTGAGTAAGATATTGAAAAGGAGAGAAGTTCGGTTTTTATTGCATATATCGAAGTTTCAGCCGGATTAGAGCGGTTTTACGTGTACATCTTCCCTCGTTAATATAAACGGAAAATCAAGAACATTATAGTGAATTCTAATAAAAACACATTGTTTTTTATCATTTGTATTGGAAACAACATTGTCATATGTCTTTTCTTGGAACTAAATAATACGAAACCACGCTCTATGATTTGAAGTTAAAATCTTCAAATATGGTTAAATAGTGACTTTTTTCACGTTTTTCATGTAGTTTGATATTACGTAAATATATTCATTTTTACCAATATTTCGATACTATTTCATGTAGTATCACGATATGTGATTTGGCCTTCAAATCTCAGAATTTCGCATAATATTGCATTTTAAGCAAGTTTTCTTGCATTTTGTTTCGTACGAAAAACCATCGAATTTAGCAATATTTTGACGTTCATCATCCCCTTTTACTTCATGTGATTTAAACAAAATATCATTGAATTAGGCAATATTTTGCCGTTTTCCACGTTTTTGTGAATTTTCAGTCCATGAGTATATATACGATAAAAATGATGCAAACACATAATTGATTAGATAATAACCTTAAATACTTCATTTTCAATCATCTATTTGTTTCTCGTTAAAATACTGAGTAAGATATTGAAAAGGGGAGAAGTTCGGTTTTAATTGCATATATCGACGTTTCAGCCGGATTAGAGCGGTTTTACGTGTACATCTTCCCTTGTTAATATAAACGGAAAATCAAGAACATTATAGATAATTCTAATGAAAACACATTGTTCTTTATCATTTGTTTTGGAAACAACATTGTCATATGTCTTTTCTTGGAACTAAATCATACGAAACCTCGCTCTATCATTTGAAGGTAAAATCCTCATATATTGTAAAATAGTGACTTTTTCACGTTAATCGTGTAGTTTGATATTACGCAAATATATTCATTTATACCAATATTTCGATACTATTTCATGTAGTATCACGATATGTGATTTGGCCTTCAAATCTCAGAATTTCGCATAATATTGCATTTTAAGCAAGTTTTCTTGCATTTTGTTTAGTACGAAAAATCATCGAATTTAGCAATATTTTGACGTTTATCATCCCCTTTTCCTTTATTTGATTTAAACAAAATATCATCGAATTAGGCAATATTTTGCCGTTTTTCAACGTTTTTCTGAATTTTCAGTCTATGGTATTAATTCATTATATATACGATAAAAATGATGCAAACACATAATTGATTAGATAATAACCTAAAATACTTCATTTTAATCAACTATTTGTTTCTCGTTAAAATACTGAGTAAGATATTGAAAAGGGGAGAAGTTCTGTTTTTATTGCATATATCGACGTTTCAGCCGGAATAGAGCGGTTTTACGTGTACATCTTCCATCGGTAATATAAACGGAAAATCAGGAACATTTTAGTTAATTCTAATGAAAACACATTGATTTTTATCATTTGTATTGGAAACAACATTGTCATATGTCTTTTCTTGGATCTAAATAATACGAAAACTCGCTCTATGATTTGAAGTTAAAATCCTCAAATATGGTTAAATAGTGATTTTTTTCACGTTTTTCACGTAGTTTGATATTACGTAAATATATTCATTTTTACCAATATTTCGATACTATTTCATGTAGTATCACGATATGTGATTTGGCCTTCAAATCTCAGAATTTCGCATAATATTGCATTTTAAGCAAGTTTTCTTGCATTTTGCTTCGTACGAAAAATCATCGAATTTAGCAATATTTTGACGTTTATCATCTCCTTTTCCTTCATGTGATTTAAACAAAATATCATCGAATTAGGCAATATTGTGCCGTTTTCCACGTTTTTGTGAATTTTCCGTCCATGGGTATTAATTCATATATATACGATAAAAATGATGCAAACACATAATTGATTAGATAATAACCTTAAATACTTCATTTTCAATCTATTTGAAAATATATTTTTCATATATTTCATATATTTTCATATATTTGTTTCTCGTTAAAATACTGATTAAGATATTGAAAAGGGGAGAAGTTCGGTTTTTATTGCAAATATCGACGTTTCAGCCGGATTAAAGCGGTTTTACGTGTACATCTTCCATCGGTAATATAAACGGAAAATCAGGAACATTTTAGTTAATTCTAATGAAAACACATTGATTTTTATCATTTGTATTGGAAACAACATTGTCATATGTCTTTTCTTGGATCTAAATAATACGAAACCTCGCTCTATGATTTGAAGTTAAAATCCTCAAATATGGTTAAATAGTGACTTTTTTCACGTTTTTCATGTAGTTTGATATTACGTAAATATATTCATTTTTACCAATATTTCGATACTATTTCATGTGGTATCACGATATGTGATTTGGCCTTCAAATCTCAGAATTTCGCATAATATTACATTTTAAGCAAGTTTTCTTGCATTTTGTTTCGTACGAAAAATCATCGAATTTAGCAATATTTTGACGTTTATCATTCCCTTTTCCTTCGTGTGATTTAAACAAAATATCTTCGAATTAGGCAATATTTTGCTGTTTTCCACGTTTTTGTGAATTTTCAGTCCATGGGTATTACTTCATATATATACGATAAAAATGATGCAAACACATAATTGATTAGATAATAACCTTAAATACTTCATTTTCAATCATCTATTTGTTTCTCGTTAAAATACTGTGTAAGATATTGAAAAGGGTAGAAGTTCGGTTTTTATTGCATATATCGACGTTTCAGCCGGATTAGAGCGGTTTTACGGGTTCATCTTCCCTCGTTAATATAAACGGAAAATCAGGAACATTTTAGTTAATTCTAATGAAAACACATTGATTTTTATCATTTGTACTGGAAACAACATTGTCATATGTCTTTTCTTGGATCAAAATAATACGAAACCTCGCTCTATGATTTGAAGTTAAAATCCTCAAATATGATTAAATAGTGACTTTTTTCACTTTTTTCATGTAGTTTGATATTACGTAAATATATTAATTTTATCAATATTTCGATACTATTTCATGTAGTATCACGATATGTGATTTGGCCTTCAAATCTCAGAATTTCACATAATATTGCATTTTAAGCAAGTTTTCTTGCATTTTGTTTCGTACGAAAAATCATCGAATTTACCAATATTTTGACGTTTATCATCCCCTTTTCCTTCATGTGATTTAAAAAATATATCATCGAATTAGGCAATATTTTGCCGTTTTCCAGGTTTTTCTGAATTTTCAGTCCATGGGTATTAATTCATATATATATGATAAAAATGATGCAAACACATAATTGATTAGATAATAACCTTAAATACTTCATTTTCAATCAACTATTTGTTTCTCGTTAAAATACTGAGTAAGATATTGAAAAGGGGAGAAGTTCGGTTTTTATTGCATATATCGACGTTTCAGCCGGATTAGAGCGGTTTTACGTGTACATCTTCCATCGGTAATATAAACGGAAAATCAGGAACATTTTAGTTAATTCTAATGAAAACATATTTATTTTTATCATTTGTATTGGAAACAGCATTGTCATATGTCTTTACTTGGATCTAAATAATACGAAACCTCGCTCTATGATTTGAAGATAAAATCCTCAAATATGGTTAAATAGTGACTTTTTTCACGTTTTTCATGTAGTTTGATATTACGTAAATATATTCATTTTTACCAATATTTCGATACTATTTCATGTAGTATCACGATATGTGATTTGGCCTTCAAATCTCAGAATTTCGCATAATATTGCATTTTAAACAAGTTTTCTTGCATTTTGTTTCGTACGAAAAATCATCAAATTTAGCAATATTTTGACGTTTATCATCTCCTTTTCCTTCATGTGATTTAAACAAAATATCATCGAGTTAGGCAATATTTTTCCGTTTTCCACGTTTTGGTGAATTTTCCGTCCATGGGTATTAATTCATATATATACGATAAAAATGATGCAAACACATAATTGATTAGATAATAACCTTAAATACTTCATTTTCAATCATCTATTTGTTTCTCGTTAAAATACTGAGTAAGATATTGAAAAGGGGAGAAGTTCTGTTTTTATTGCATATATCGACGTTTCAGCCGGAATAGAGCGGTTTTACGTGTACATCTTCCATCGGTAATATAAACGGAAAATCAGAAACATTTTAGATAATTCTAATGAAAACACATTGATTTTTATCATTTGTATTGGAAACAACATTGTCATATGTCTTTTCTTGGATCTAAATAATACGAAACCTCGCTCTATGATTTGAAGGTAAAATCCTCAAATATGGTAAAATAGTGACTTTTCCACGTTATTCATGTAGTTTGATATTACGCACATATATTCATTTTTACCAATATTTCGATACTATTTCATGTAGTATCACGATATGTGATTTGGCCTTCAAATCTCAGAATTTCGCATAATATTGCATTTGAAGCAAGTTTTCTTGCATTTTGTTTCGTACGAAAAATCATCGAATTTAGCAATATTTTGACGTTTATCATCCCCTTTTCCTTCATGTGATTTAAACAAAATATCATTGAATTAGGCAATATTTTGCTGTTTTCCACGTTTTTGTGAATTTTCAGTCCATGGGTATTACTTCATATATATACGATAAAAATGATGCAAACACATAATTGATTAGATAATAACCTTAAATACTTCATTTTCAATCATCTATTTGTTTCTCGTTAAAATACTGAGTAAGATATTGAAAAGGGGAGAAGTTCGGTTTTTATTGCATATATCGACGTTTCAGCCGGATTAGAGCGGTTTTACGTGTACATCTTCCCTCGTTAATATAAACGGAAAATCAAGAACATTATAGATAATTCTAATGAAAACACATTGTTTTTTTATCATTTGTATTGGAAACAACATTGTCATATGTCTTTTCTTGGAACTAAATAATACGAAACCTCGCTCTATGATTTGAAGGTAAAATCCTCAAATATGGTAAAATAGTGACTTTTTCACGTTAATCATGTAGTTTGATATTACGCAAATATATTCATTTTTACCAATATTTCGATACTATTTCATGTAGTATCACGATATGTGATTTGGCCTTGAAATCACAGAATTTCGCATAATATTGCATTTTAAGCAAGTTTTCTTTCATTTTGTTTCGTACGAAAAATCATCGAATTTAGCAATATTTTGACGTTTATCATCCCCTTTTCCTTCATGTGATTTAAATAAAATATCATCGAATTAGGCAATATTTTGCCTTTTTCCACGTTTTTGTGAATTTTCCGTCCATGGGTATTAATTCATATATATACGATAAAAATGATGCAAACACATAATTGATTAAATAATAACCCTAAATACTTCATTTTCAATCTATTTAAAAATATATTTTTCATATATTTCATTTATTTTCATATACTTGTTTCTCGTTAAAGTACTGATTAAGATATTGAAAAGGGGAGAAGTTCGGTTTTTATTGCATATATCGACGTTTCAGCCGGATTAGAGCGGTTTTACGTGTACATCTTCCCTCGTTAATATAAACGGAAAATCAAGAACATTATAGTAATTCTAATGAAAACACATTGTTTTTTATCATTTGTATTAGAAACAACATTGTCATATGTCTTTTCTTGGAATTATTAATACGAAACCTCACTCTATGATATGAAGGTAATATCCTCAAATATGGTAAAATAGTGACTTTTTCACGTTAATCATGTAGTTTGATATTACGCAAATATATTCATTTTTACCAATATTTCGATACTATTTCATGTAGTATCACGATATGTGATTTGGCCTTGAAATCACAGAATTTCGCATAATATTGCATTTTAAGCAAGTTTTCTTGCATTTTGTTTCGTACGAAAAATCATCGAATTTAGCAATATTTTGACGTTTATCATCCCCTTTTCCTTCATGTGATTTAAATAAAATATCATCGAATTAGGCAATATTTTGCCGTTTTCCACGTTTTTGTGAATTTTCCGTCCATGGGTATTAATTCATATATATATGATAAAAATGATGCAAACACATAATTGATTAAATAATAACCCTAAATACTTAATTTTCAATCTATTTAAAAATATATTTTTCATATATTTCATATATTTTCATATACTTGTTTCTCGTTAAAGTACTGATTAAGATATTGAAAAGGGGAGAAGTTCGGTTTTTATTGCATATATCGACGTTTCAGCCGGATTAGAGCGGTTTTACGTGTACATCTTCCCTCGTTAATATAAACGGAAAATCAAGAACATTATAGTTAATTCTAATGAAAACACATTGTTTTTTATCATTTGTATTAGAAACAACATTGTCATATGTCTTTTCTTGGAATTAATAATACGAAATCTCACTCTATGATATGAAGGTAAAATCCTCAAATATGGTAAATTAGTGACTTTTTCACGTTAATCATGTAGTTTGATATTACGCAAATATATTCATTTTTACCAATATTTCGATACTATTTCATGTAGTATCACGATATGTGATTTGGCCTTGAAATCACAGAATTTCCCATAATATTGCATTTTAAGCAAGTTTTCTTGCATTTTGTTTCGTACGAAAAATCATCGTATTTAGCAATATTTTGACGTTTATCATCCCCTTTTCCTTCATGTGATTTAAATAAAATATCATCGAATTAGGCTATATTTTGCCGTTTTCCACGTTTTTGTGAATTTTCCGTCCATGGGTATTAATTCATATATATACGATAAAAATGATGCAAACACATAATTGATTAAATAATAACCCTAAATACTTCATTTTCAATCTATTTAAAAATATATTTTTCATATATTTCATATATTTTCATATACTTGTTTCTCGTTAAAATACTGAGTAAGATATTGAAAAGGGGAGAAGTTCGGTTTTTATTGCATATATCGACGTTTCAGCCTAATTAGAGCTGTTTTACGTGTACATCTTCCCTCGTTAATATAAACGGAAAATCAAGAACATTATAGATAATTCTAATGAAAACACATTGTTTTTTATCATTTGCATTGGAAACAACATTGTCATATGTCTTTTCTTGGAACTAAATAATACGAAACCTCGCTCTATGATTTGAAGGTAAAATCCTCAAATATGGTAAAATAGTGACTTTTTCACGTTAATCATGTAGTTTGATATTACGCAAATATTTTAATTTATACCAATATTTCGATACTATTTCATGTAGTATCACGATATGTGATTTGGGCTTCAAATCTCAGAATTTCGCATAATATTGCATTTTAAGCAAGTTTTCTTGCATTTTGTTTAGTACGAAAAATCATCGAATTTAGCAATATTTTGACGTTTATCATCCCCTTTTCCTTTATTTGATTTAAACAAAATATCATCGAATTAGGCAATATTTTGCCGTTTTTCCACGTTTTTGTGAATTTTCAGTCTATGGGTATTAATTCATTATATATACGATAAAAATGATGCAAACACATAATTGATTAGATAATAACCTAAAATACTTCATTTTAATCAACTATTTGTTTCTCGTTAAAATACTGAGTAAGATATTGAAAAGGGGAGAAGTTCTGTTTTTATTGCATATATCGACGTTTCAGCCGGAATAGAGCGGTTTTACTTGTACATCTTCCATCGGTAATATAAACGGAAAATCAGGAACATTTTAGTTAATTCTAATGAAAACACATTGATTTTTATCATTTGTATTGGAAACAACATTGTCATATGTGTTTTCTTGGATCTAAATAATACGAAACCTCGCTCTATGATTTGAAGTTAAAATCCTCAAATATGGTTAAATAGTGAATTTTTTCACGTTTTTCATGTAGTTTGATATTACGTAAATATATTCATTTTTACCAATATTTCGATACTATTTCATGTAGTATCACGATATGTGATTTGGCCTTCAAATCTCAGAATTTCGCATAATATTGCATTTTAAGCAAGTTTTCTTGCATTTTGTTTCGTACGAAAAATCATCGAATTTAGCAATATTTTGACGTTTATCATCTCCTTTTCCTTCATGTGATTTAAACAAAATATCATCGAATTAGGCAATATTGTGCCGTTTTCCACGTTTTTGTGAATTTTCCGTCCATGGGTATTAATTCATATATATACGATAAAAATGATGCAAACACATAATTGATTAGATAATAACCTTAAATACTTCATTTTCAATCTATTTGAAAATATATTTTTCATATATTTCATATATTTTCATATATTTGTTTCTCGTTAAAATACTGATTACGATATTGAAAAGGGGAGAAGTTCGGTTTTTATTGCAAATATCGACGTTTCAGCAGGATTAAAGCGGTTTTACGTGTACATCTTCCATCGGTAATATAAACGGAAAATCAGGAACATTTTAGTTAATTCTAATGAAAACACATTGATTTTTATCATTTGTATTGGAAACAACATTGTCATTTGTCTTTTCTTGGATCTAAATAATACGAAACCTCGCTCTATGATTTGAAGTTAAAATCCTCAAATATGGTTAAATAGTGACTTTTTTCACGTTTTTCATGTAGTTTGATATTACGTAAATATATTCATTTTTACCAATATTTCGATACTATTTCATGTGGTATCACGATATGTGATTTGGCCTTCAAATCTCAGAATTTCGCATAATATTGCATTTTAAGCAAGTTTTCTTGCATTTTGTTTCGTACGAAAAATCATCGAATTTAGCAATATTTTGACGTTTATCATCCCCTTTTCCTTCATGTGATTTAAATAAAATATCATCGAATTAGGCTATATTTTGCCGTTTTCCACGTTTTTGTGAATTTTCCGTCCATGGGTATTAATTCATATATATACGATAAAAATGATGCAAACACATAATTGATTAAATAATAACCCTAAATACTTCATTTTCAATCTATTTAAAAATATATTTTTCATATATTTCATATATTTTCATATACTTGTTTCTCGTTAAAATACTGAGTAAGATATTGAAAAGGGGAGAAGTTCGGTTTTTATTGCATATATCGACGTTTCAGCCTAATTAGAGCTGTTTTACGTGTACATCTTCCCTCGTTAATATAAACGGAAAATCAAGAACATTATAGATAATTCTAATGAAAACACATTGTTTTTTATCATTTGCATTGGAAACAACATTGTCATATGTCTTTTCTTGGAACTAAATAATACGAAACCTCGCTCTATGATTTGAAGGTAAAATCCTCAAATATGGTAAAATAGTGACTTTTTCACGTTAATCATGTAGTTTGATATTACGCAAATATTTTAATTTATACCAATATTTCGATACTATTTCATGTAGTATCACGATATGTGATTTGGGCTTCAAATCTCAGAATTTCGCATAATATTGCATTTTAAGCAAGTTTTCTTGCATTTTGTTTAGTACGAAAAATCATCGAATTTAGCAATATTTTGACGTTTATCATCCCCTTTTCCTTTATTTGATTTAAACAAAATATCATCGAATTAGGCAATATTTTGCCGTTTTTCCACGTTTTTGTGAATTTTCAGTCTATGGGTATTAATTCATTATATATACGATAAAAATGATGCAAACACATAATTGATTAGATAATAACCTAAAATACTTCATTTTAATCAACTATTTGTTTCTCGTTAAAATACTGAGTAAGATATTGAAAAGGGGAGAAGTTCTGTTTTTATTGCATATATCGACGTTTCAGCCGGAATAGAGCGGTTTTACTTGTACATCTTCCATCGGTAATATAAACGGAAAATCAGGAACATTTTAGTTAATTCTAATGAAAACACATTGATTTTTATCATTTGTATTGGAAACAACATTGTCATATGTGTTTTCTTGGATCTAAATAATACGAAACCTCGCTCTATGATTTGAAGTTAAAATCCTCAAATATGGTTAAATAGTGAATTTTTTCACGTTTTTCATGTAGTTTGATATTACGTAAATATATTCATTTTTACCAATATTTCGATACTATTTCATGTAGTATCACGATATGTGATTTGGCCTTCAAATCTCAGAATTTCGCATAATATTGCATTTTAAGCAAGTTTTCTTGCATTTTGTTTCGTACGAAAAATCATCGAATTTAGCAATATTTTGACGTTTATCATCTCCTTTTCCTTCATGTGATTTAAACAAAATATCATCGAATTAGGCAATATTGTGCCGTTTTCCACGTTTTTGTGAATTTTCCGTCCATGGGTATTAATTCATATATATACGATAAAAATGATGCAAACACATAATTGATTAGATAATAACCTTAAATACTTCATTTTCAATCTATTTGAAAATATATTTTTCATATATTTCATATATTTTCATATATTTGTTTCTCGTTAAAATACTGATTACGATATTGAAAAGGGGAGAAGTTCGGTTTTTATTGCAAATATCGACGTTTCAGCAGGATTAAAGCGGTTTTACGTGTACATCTTCCATCGGTAATATAAACGGAAAATCAGGAACATTTTAGTTAATTCTAATGAAAACACATTGATTTTTATCATTTGTATTGGAAACAACATTGTCATTTGTCTTTTCTTGGATCTAAATAATACGAAACCTCGCTCTATGATTTGAAGTTAAAATCCTCAAATATGGTTAAATAGTGACTTTTTTCACGTTTTTCATGTAGTTTGATATTACGTAAATATATTCATTTTTACCAATATTTCGATACTATTTCATGTGGTATCACGATATGTGATTTGGCCTTCAAATCTCAGAATTTCGCATAATATTGCATTTTAAGCAAGTTTTCTTGCATTTTGTTTCGTACGAAAAATCATCGAATTTAGCAATATTTTGACGTTTATCATCCCCTTTTCCTTCGTGTGATTTAAACAAAATATCTTCGAATTAGGCAATATTTTGCTGTTTTCCACGTTTTTGTGAATTTTCAGTCCATGGGTATTACTTCATATATATACGATAAAAATGATGCAAACACATAATTGATTAGATAATAACCTTAAATACTTCATTTTCAATCATCTATTTGTTTCTCGTTAAAATACTGTGTAAGATATTGAAAAGGGTAGAAGTTCGGTTTTTATTGCATATATCGACGTTTCAGCCGGATTAGAGCGGTTTTACGGGTTCATCTTCCCTCGTTAATATAAACGGAAAATCAGGAACATTTTAGTTAATTCTAATGAAAACACATTGATTTTTATCATTTGTACTGGAAACAACATTGTCATATGTCTTTTCTTGGATCAAAATAATACGAAACCTCGCTCTATGATTTGAAGTTAAAATCCTCAAATATGATTAAATAGTGACTTTTTTCACTTTTTTCATGTAGTTTGATATTACGTAAATATATTAATTTTTATCAATATTTCGATACTATTTCATGTAGTATCACGATATGTGATTTGGCCTTCAAATCTCAGAATTTCACATAATATTGCATTTTAAGCAAGTTTTCTTGCATTTTGTTTCGTACGAAAAATCATCGAATTTACCAATATTTTGACGTTTATCATCCCCTTTTCCTTCATGTGATTTAAAAAATATATCATCGAATTAGGCAATATTTTGCCGTTTTCCAGGTTTTTCTGAATTTTCAGTCCATGGGTATTAATTCATATATATATGATAAAAATGATGCAAACACATAATTGATTAGATAATAACCTTAAATACTTCATTTTCAATCAACTATTTGTTTCTCGTTAAAATACTGAGTAAGATATTGAAAAGGGGAGAAGTTCGGTTTTTATTGCATATATCGACGTTTCAGCCGGATTAGAGCGGTTTTACGTGTACATCTTCCATCGGTAATATAAACGGAAAATCAGGAACATTTTAGTTAATTCTAATGAAAACATATTTATTTTTATCATTTGTATTGGAAACAGCATTGTCATATGTCTTTACTTGGATCTAAATAATACGAAACCTCGCTCTATGATTTGAAGATAAAATCCTCAAATATGGTTAAATAGTGACTTTTTTCACGTTTTTCATGTAGTTTGATATTACGTAAATATATTCATTTTTACCAATATTTCGATACTATTTCATGTAGTATCACGATATGTGATTTGGCCTTCAAATCTCAGAATTTCGCATAATATTGCATTTTAAACAAGTTTTCTTGCATTTTGTTTCGTACGAAAAATCATCAAATTTAGCAATATTTTGACGTTTATCATCTCCTTTTCCTTCATGTGATTTAAACAAAATATCATCGAGTTAGGCAATATTTTTCCGTTTTCCACGTTTTGGTGAATTTTCCGTCCATGGGTATTAATTCATATATATACGATAAAAATGATGCAAACACATAATTGATTAGATAATAACCTTAAATACTTCATTTTCAATCATCTATTTGTTTCTCGTTAAAATACTGAGTAAGATATTGAAAAGGGGAGAAGTTCTGTTTTTATTGCATATATCGACGTTTCAGCCGGAATAGAGCGGTTTTACGTGTACATCTTCCATCGGTAATATAAACGGAAAATCAGAAACATTTTAGATAATTCTAATGAAAACACATTGATTTTTATCATTTGTATTGGAAACAACATTGTCATATGTCTTTTCTTGGATCTAAATAATACGAAACCTCGCTCTATGATTTGAAGGTAAAATCCTCAAATATGGTAAAATAGTGACTTTTCCACGTTATTCATGTAGTTTGATATTACGCACATATATTCATTTTTACCAATATTTCGATACTATTTCATGTAGTATCACGATATGTGATTTGGCCTTCAAATCTCAGAATTTCGCATAATATTGCATTTGAAGCAAGTTTTCTTGCATTTTGTTTCGTACGAAAAATCATCGAATTTAGCAATATTTTGACGTTTATCATCCCCTTTTCCTTCATGTGATTTAAACAAAATATCATTGAATTAGGCAATATTTTGCTGTTTTCCACGTTTTTGTGAATTTTCAGTCCATGGGTATTACTTCATATATATACGATAAAAATGATGCAAACACATAATTGATTAGATAATAACCTTAAATACTTCATTTTCAATCTATTTGAAAATATATTTTTCATATATTTCATATATTTTCATATATTTGTTTCTCGTTAAAATACTGATTACGATATTGAAAAGGGGAGAAGTTCGGTTTTTATTGCAAATATCGACGTTTCAGCAGGATTAAAGCGGTTTTACGTGTACATCTTCCATCGGTAATATAAACGGAAAATCAGGAACATTTTAGTTAATTCTAATGAAAACACATTGATTTTTATCATTTGTATTGGAAACAACATTGTCATTTGTCTTTTCTTGGATCTAAATAATACGAAACCTCGCTCTATGATTTGAAGTTAAAATCCTCAAATATGGTTAAATAGTGACTTTTTTCACGTTTTTCATGTAGTTTGATATTACGTAAATATATTCATTTTTACCAATATTTCGATACTATTTCATGTGGTATCACGATATGTGATTTGGCCTTCAAATCTCAGAATTTCGCATAATATTGCATTTTAAGCAAGTTTTCTTGCATTTTGTTTCGTACGAAAAATCATCGAATTTAGCAATATTTTGACGTTTATCATCCCCTTTTCCTTCGTGTGATTTAAACAAAATATCTTCGAATTAGGCAATATTTTGCTGTTTTCCACGTTTTTGTGAATTTTCAGTCCATGGGTATTACTTCATATATATACGATAAAAATGATGCAAACACATAATTGATTAGATAATAACCTTAAATACTTCATTTTCAATCATCTATTTGTTTCTCGTTAAAATACTGTGTAAGATATTGAAAAGGGTAGAAGTTCGGTTTTTATTGCATATATCGACGTTTCAGCCGGATTAGAGCGGTTTTACGGGTTCATCTTCCCTCGTTAATATAAACGGAAAATCAGGAACATTTTAGTTAATTCTAATGAAAACACATTGATTTTTATCATTTGTACTGGAAACAACATTGTCATATGTCTTTTCTTGGATCAAAATAATACGAAACCTCGCTCTATGATTTGAAGTTAAAATCCTCAAATATGATTAAATAGTGACTTTTTTCACTTTTTTCATGTAGTTTGATATTACGTAAATATATTAATTTTTATCAATATTTCGATACTATTTCATGTAGTATCACGATATGTGATTTGGCCTTCAAATCTCAGAATTTCACATAATATTGCATTTTAAGCAAGTTTTCTTGCATTTTGTTTCGTACGAAAAATCATCGAATTTACCAATATTTTGACGTTTATCATCCCCTTTTCCTTCATGTGATTTAAAAAATATATCATCGAATTAGGCAATATTTTGCCGTTTTCCAGGTTTTTCTGAATTTTCAGTCCATGGGTATTAATTCATATATATATGATAAAAATGATGCAAACACATAATTGATTAGATAATAACCTTAAATACTTCATTTTCAATCAACTATTTGTTTCTCGTTAAAATACTGAGTAAGATATTGAAAAGGGGAGAAGTTCGGTTTTTATTGCATATATCGACGTTTCAGCCGGATTAGAGCGGTTTTACGTGTACATCTTCCATCGGTAATATAAACGGAAAATCAGGAACATTTTAGTTAATTCTAATGAAAACATATTTATTTTTATCATTTGTATTGGAAACAGCATTGTCATATGTCTTTACTTGGATCTAAATAATACGAAACCTCGCTCTATGATTTGAAGATAAAATCCTCAAATATGGTTAAATAGTGACTTTTTTCACGTTTTTCATGTAGTTTGATATTACGTAAATATATTCATTTTTACCAATATTTCGATACTATTTCATGTAGTATCACGATATGTGATTTGGCCTTCAAATCTCAGAATTTCGCATAATATTGCATTTTAAACAAGTTTTCTTGCATTTTGTTTCGTACGAAAAATCATCAAATTTAGCAATATTTTGACGTTTATCATCTCCTTTTCCTTCATGTGATTTAAACAAAATATCATCGAGTTAGGCAATATTTTTCCGTTTTCCACGTTTTGGTGAATTTTCCGTCCATGGGTATTAATTCATATATATACGATAAAAATGATGCAAACACATAATTGATTAGATAATAACCTTAAATACTTCATTTTCAATCATCTATTTGTTTCTCGTTAAAATACTGAGTAAGATATTGAAAAGGGGAGAAGTTCTGTTTTTATTGCATATATCGACGTTTCAGCCGGAATAGAGCGGTTTTACGTGTACATCTTCCATCGGTAATATAAACGGAAAATCAGAAACATTTTAGATAATTCTAATGAAAACACATTGATTTTTATCATTTGTATTGGAAACAACATTGTCATATGTCTTTTCTTGGATCTAAATAATACGAAACCTCGCTCTATGATTTGAAGGTAAAATCCTCAAATATGGTAAAATAGTGACTTTTCCACGTTATTCATGTAGTTTGATATTACGCACATATATTCATTTTTACCAATATTTCGATACTATTTCATGTAGTATCACGATATGTGATTTGGCCTTCAAATCTCAGAATTTCGCATAATATTGCATTTGAAGCAAGTTTTCTTGCATTTTGTTTCGTACGAAAAATCATCGAATTTAGCAATATTTTGACGTTTATCATCCCCTTTTCCTTCATGTGATTTAAACAAAATATCATTGAATTAGGCAATATTTTGCTGTTTTCCACGTTTTTGTGAATTTTCAGTCCATGGGTATTACTTCATATATATACGATAAAAATGATGCAAACACATAATTGATTAGATAATAACCTTAAATACTTCATTTTCAATCATCTATTTGTTTCTCGTTAAAATACTGAGTAAGATATTGAAAAGGGGAGAAGTTCGGTTTTTATTGCATATATCGACGTTTCAGCCGGATTAGAGCGGTTTTACGTGTACATCTTCCCTCGTTAATATAAACGGAAAATCAAGAACATTATAGATAATTCTAATGAAAACACATTGTTTTTTATCATTTGTATTGGAAACAACATTGTCATATGTCTTTTCTTGGAACTAAATAATACGAAACCTCGCTCTATGATTTGAAGGTAAAATCCTCAAATATGGTAAAATAGTGACTTTTTCACGTTAATCATGTAGTTTGATATTACGCAAATATATTCATTTTTACCAATATTTCGATACTATTTCATGTAGTATCACGATATGTGATTTGGCCTTGAAATCACAGAATTTCGCATAATATTGCATTTTAAGCAAGTTTTCTTTCATTTTGTTTCGTACGAAAAATCATCGAATTTAGCAATATTTTGACGTTTATCATCCCCTTTTCCTTCATGTGATTTAAATAAAATATCATCGAATTAGGCAATATTTTGCCTTTTTCCACGTTTTTGTGAATTTTCCGTCCATGGGTATTAATTCATATATATACGATAAAAATGATGCAAACACATAATTGATTAAATAATAACCCTAAATACTTCATTTTCAATCTATTTAAAAATATATTTTTCATATATTTCATTTATTTTCATATACTTGTTTCTCGTTAAAGTACTGATTAAGATATTGAAAAGGGGAGAAGTTCGGTTTTTATTGCATATATCGACGTTTCAGCCGGATTAGAGCGGTTTTACGTGTACATCTTCCCTCGTTAATATAAACGGAAAATCAAGAACATTATAGTAATTCTAATGAAAACACATTGTTTTTTATCATTTGTATTAGAAACAACATTGTCATATGTCTTTTCTTGGAATTATTAATACGAAACCTCACTCTATGATATGAAGGTAATATCCTCAAATATGGTAAAATAGTGACTTTTTCACGTTAATCATGTAGTTTGATATTACGCAAATATATTCATTTTTACCAATATTTCGATACTATTTCATGTAGTATCACGATATGTGATTTGGCCTTGAAATCACAGAATTTCGCATAATATTGCATTTTAAGCAAGTTTTCTTGCATTTTGTTTCGTACGAAAAATCATCGAATTTAGCAATATTTTGACGTTTATCATCCCCTTTTCCTTCATGTGATTTAAATAAAATATCATCGAATTAGGCAATATTTTGCCGTTTTCCACGTTTTTGTGAATTTTCCGTCCATGGGTATTAATTCATATATATATGATAAAAATGATGCAAACACATAATTGATTAAATAATAACCCTAAATACTTAATTTTCAATCTATTTAAAAATATATTTTTCATATATTTCATATATTTTCATATACTTGTTTCTCGTTAAAGTACTGATTAAGATATTGAAAAGGGGAGAAGTTCGGTTTTTATTGCATATATCGACGTTTCAGCCGAATTAGAGCGGTTTTACGTGTACATCTTCCCTCGTTAATATAAACGGAAAATCAAGAACATTATAGTTAATTCTAATGAAAACACATTGTTTTTTATCATTTGTATTAGAAACAACATTGTCATATGTCTTTTCTTGGAATTAATAATACGAAATCTCACTCTATGATATGAAGGTAAAATCCTCAAATATGGTAAATTAGTGACTTTTTCACGTTAATCATGTAGTTTGATATTACGCAAATATATTCATTTTTACCAATATTTCGATACTATTTCATGTAGTATCACGATATGTGATTTGGCCTTGAAATCACAGAATTTCCCATAATATTGCATTTTAAGCAAGTTTTCTTGCATTTTGTTTCGTACGAAAAATCATCGTATTTAGCAATATTTTGACGTTTATCATCCCCTTTTCCTTCATGTGATTTAAATAAAATATCATCGAATTAGGCTATATTTTGCCGTTTTCCACGTTTTTGTGAATTTTCCGTCCATGGGTATTAATTCATATATATACGATAAAAATGATGCAAACACATAATTGATTAAATAATAACCCTAAATACTTCATTTTCAATCTATTTAAAAATATATTTTTCATATATTTCATATATTTTCATATACTTGTTTCTCGTTAAAATACTGAGTAAGATATTGAAAAGGGGAGAAGTTCGGTTTTTATTGCATATATCGACGTTTCAGCCTAATTAGAGCTGTTTTACGTGTACATCTTCCCTCGTTAATATAAACGGAAAATCAAGAACATTATAGATAATTCTAATGAAAACACATTGTTTTTTATCATTTGCATTGGAAACAACATTGTCATATGTCTTTTCTTGGAACTAAATAATACGAAACCTCGCTCTATGATTTGAAGGTAAAATCCTCAAATATGGTAAAATAGTGACTTTTTCACGTTAATCATGTAGTTTGATATTACGCAAATATTTTAATTTATACCAATATTTCGATACTATTTCATGTAGTATCACGATATGTGATTTGGGCTTCAAATCTCAGAATTTCGCATAATATTGCATTTTAAGCAAGTTTTCTTGCATTTTGTTTAGTACGAAAAATCATCGAATTTAGCAATATTTTGACGTTTATCATCCCCTTTTCCTTTATTTGATTTAAACAAAATATCATCGAATTAGGCAATATTTTGCCGTTTTTCCACGTTTTTGTGAATTTTCAGTCTATGGGTATTAATTCATTATATATACGATAAAAATGATGCAAACACATAATTGATTAGATAATAACCTAAAATACTTCATTTTAATCAACTATTTGTTTCTCGTTAAAATACTGAGTAAGATATTGAAAAGGGGAGAAGTTCTGTTTTTATTGCATATATCGACGTTTCAGCCGGAATAGAGCGGTTTTACTTGTACATCTTCCATCGGTAATATAAACGGAAAATCAGGAACATTTTAGTTAATTCTAATGAAAACACATTGATTTTTATCATTTGTATTGGAAACAACATTGTCATATGTGTTTTCTTGGATCTAAATAATACGAAACCTCGCTCTATGATTTGAAGTTAAAATCCTCAAATATGGTTAAATAGTGAATTTTTTCACGTTTTTCATGTAGTTTGATATTACGTAAATATATTCATTTTTACCAATATTTCGATACTATTTCATGTAGTATCACGATATGTGATTTGGCCTTCAAATCTCAGAATTTCGCATAATATTGCATTTTAAGCAAGTTTTCTTGCATTTTGTTTCGTACGAAAAATCATCGAATTTAGCAATATTTTGACGTTTATCATCTCCTTTTCCTTCATGTGATTTAAACAAAATATCATCGAATTAGGCAATATTGTGCCGTTTTCCACGTTTTTGTGAATTTTCCGTCCATGGGTATTAATTCATATATATACGATAAAAATGATGCAAACACATAATTGATTAGATAATAACCTTAAATACTTCATTTTCAATCTATTTGAAAATATATTTTTCATATATTTCATATATTTTCATATATTTGTTTCTCGTTAAAATACTGATTACGATATTGAAAAGGGGAGAAGTTCGGTTTTTATTGCAAATATCGACGTTTCAGCAGGATTAAAGCGGTTTTACGTGTACATCTTCCATCGGTAATATAAACGGAAAATCAGGAACATTTTAGTTAATTCTAATGAAAACACATTGATTTTTATCGATTGTATTGGAAACAACATTGTCATTTGTCTTTTCTTGGATCTAAATAATACGAAACCTCGCTCTATGATTTGAAGTTAAAATCCTCAAATATGGTTAAATAGTGACTTTTTTCACGTTTTTCATGTAGTTTGATATTACGTAAATATATTCATTTTTACCAATATTTCGATACTATTTCATGTGGTATCACGATATGTGATTTGGCCTTCAAATCTCAGAATTTCGCATAATATTGCATTTTAAGCAAGTTTTCTTGCATTTTGTTTCGTACGAAAAATCATCGAATTTAGCAATATTTTGACGTTTATCATCCCCTTTTCCTTCGTGTGATTTAAACAAAATATCTTCGAATTAGGCAATATTTTGCTGTTTTCCACGTTTTTGTGAATTTTCAGTCCATGGGTATTACTTCATATATATACGATAAAAATGATGCAAACACATAATTGATTAGATAATAACCTTAAATACTTCATTTTCAATCATCTATTTGTTTCTCGTTAAAATACTGTGTAAGATATTGAAAAGGGTAGAAGTTCGGTTTTTATTGCATATATCGACGTTTCAGCCGGATTAGAGCGGTTTTACGGGTTCATCTTCCCTCGTTAATATAAACGGAAAATCAGGAACATTTTAGTTAATTCTAATGAAAACACATTGATTTTTATCATTTGTACTGGAAACAACATTGTCATATGTCTTTTCTTGGATCAAAATAATACGAAACCTCGCTCTATGATTTGAAGTTAAAATCCTCAAATATGATTAAATAGTGACTTTTTTCACTTTTTTCATGTAGTTTGATATTACGTAAATATATTAATTTTTATCAATATTTCGATACTATTTCATGTAGTATCACGATATGTGATTTGGCCTTCAAATCTCAGAATTTCACATAATATTGCATTTTAAGCAAGTTTTCTTGCATTTTGTTTCGTACGAAAAATCATCGAATTTACCAATATTTTGACGTTTATCATCCCCTTTTCCTTCATGTGATTTAAAAAATATATCATCGAATTAGGCAATATTTTGCCGTTTTCCAGGTTTTTCTGAATTTTCAGTCCATGGGTATTAATTCATATATATATGATAAAAATGATGCAAACACATAATTGATTAGATAATAACCTTAAATACTTCATTTTCAATCAACTATTTGTTTCTCGTTAAAATACTGAGTAAGATATTGAAAAGGGGAGAAGTTCGGTTTTTATTGCATATATCGACGTTTCAGCCGGATTAGAGCGGTTTTACGTGTACATCTTCCATCGGTAATATAAACGGAAAATCAGGAACATTTTAGTTAATTCTAATGAAAACATATTTATTTTTATCATTTTTATTGGAAACAGCATTGTCATATGTCTTTACTTGGATCTAAATAATACGAAACCTCGCTCTATGATTTGAAGATAAAATCCTCAAATATGGTTAAATAGTGACTTTTTTCACGTTTTTCATGTAGTTTGATATTACGTAAATATATTCATTTTTACCAATATTTCGATACTATTTCATGTAGTATCACGATATGTGATTTGGCCTTCAAATCTCAGAATTTCGCATAATATTGCATTTTAAACAAGTTTTCTTGCATTTTGTTTAGTACGAAAAATCATCAAATTTAGCAATATTTTGACGTTTATCATCTCCTTTTCCTTCATGTGATTTAAACAAAATATCATCGAGTTAGGCAATATTTTTCCGTTTTCCACGTTTTGGTGAATTTTCCGTCCATGGGTATTAATTCATATATATACGATAAAAATGATGCAAACACATAATTGATTAGATAATAACCTTAAATACTTCATTTTCAATCATCTATTTGTTTCTCGTTAAAATACTGAGTAAGATATTGAAAAGGGGAGAAGTTCTGTTTTTATTGCATATATCGACGTTTCAGCCGGAATAGAGCGGTTTTACGTGTACATCTTCCATCGGTAATATAAACGGAAAATCAGAAACATTTTAGATAATTCTAATGAAAACACATTGATTTTTATCATTTGTATTGGAAACAACATTGTCATATGTCTTTTCTTGGATCTAAATAATACGAAACCTCGCTCTATGATTTGAAGGTAAAATCCTCAAATATGGTAAAATAGTGACTTTTCCACGTTATTCATGTAGTTTGATATTACGCACATATATTCATTTTTACCAATATTTCGATACTATTTCATGTAGTATCACGATATGTGATTTGGCCTTCAAATCTCAGAATTTCGCATAATATTGCATTTGAAGCAAGTTTTCTTGCATTTTGTTTCGTACGAAAAATCATCGAATTTAGCAATATTTTGACGTTTATCATCCCCTTTTCCTTCATGTGATTTAAACAAAATATCATTGAATTAGGCAATATTTTGCTGTTTTCCACGTTTTTGTGAATTTTCAGTCCATGGGTATTACTTCATATATATACGATAAAAATGATGCAAACACATAATTGATTAGATAATAACCTTAAATACTTCATTTTCAATCATCTATTTGTTTCTCGTTAAAATACTGAGTAAGATAATTAAAAGGGGAGAAGTTCGGTTTTTATTGCATATATCGACGTTTCAGCCGGATTAGAGCGGTTTTACGTGTACATCTTCCCTCGTTAATATAAACGGAAAATCAAGAACATTATAGATAATTCTAATGAAAACACATTGTTTTTTATCATTTGTATTGGAAACAACATTGTCATATGTCTTTTCTTGGAACTAAATAATACGAAACCTCGCTCTATGATTTGAAGGTAAAATCCTCAAATATGGTAAAATAGTGACTTTTTCACGTTAATCATGTAGTTTGATATTACGCAAATATATTCATTTTTACCAATATTTCGATACTATTTCATGTAGTATCACGATATGTGATTTGGCCTTGAAATCACAGAATTTCGCATAATATTGCATTTTAAGCAAGTTTTCTTTCATTTTGTTTCGTACGAAAAATCATCGAATTTAGCAATATTTTGACGTTTATCATCCCCTTTTCCTTCATGTGATTTAAATAAAATATCATCGAATTAGGCAATATTTTGCCTTTTTCCACGTTTTTGTGAATTTTCCGTCCATGGGTATTAATTCATATATATACGATAAAAATGATGCAAACACATAATTGATTAAATAATAACCCTAAATACTTCATTTTCAATCTATTTAAAAATATATTTTTCATATATTTCATTTATTTTCATATACTTGTTTCTCGTTAAAGTACTGATTAAGATATTGAAAAGGGGAGAAGTTCGGTTTTTATTGCATATATCGACGTTTCAGCCGGATTAGAGCGGTTTTACGTGTACATCTTCCCTCGTTAATATAAACGGAAAATCAAGAACATTATAGTAATTCTAATGAAAACACATTGTTTTTTATCATTTGTATTAGAAACAACATTGTCATATGTCTTTTCTTGGAATTATTAATACGAAACCTCACTCTATGATATGAAGGTAATATCCTCAAATATGGTAAAATAGTGACTTTTTCACGTTAATCATGTAGTTTGATATTACGCAAATATATTCATTTTTACCAATATTTCGATACTATTTCATGTAGTATCACGATATGTGATTTGGCCTTGAAATCACAGAATTTCGCATAATATTGCATTTTAAGCAAGTTTTCTTGCATTTTGTTTCGTACGAAAAATCATCGAATTTAGCAATATTTTGACGTTTATCATCCCCTTTTCCTTCATGTGATTTAAATAAAATATCATCGAATTAGGCAATATTTTGCCGTTTTCCACGTTTTTGTGAATTTTCCGTCCATGGGTATTAATTCATATATATATGATAAAAATGATGCAAACACATAATTGATTAAATAATAACCCTAAATACTTAATTTTCAATCTATTTAAAAATATATTTTTCATATATTTCATATATTTTCATATACTTGTTTCTCGTTAAAGTACTGATTAAGATATTGAAAAGGGGAGAAGTTCGGTTTTTATTGCATATATCGACGTTTCAGCCGGATTAGAGCGGTTTTACGTGTACATCTTCCCTCGTTAATATAAACGGAAAATCAAGAACATTATAGTTAATTCTAATGAAAACACATTGTTTTTTATCATTTGTATTAGAAACAACATTGTCATATGTCTTTTCTTGGAATTAATAATACGAAATCTCACTCTATGATATGAAGGTAAAATCCTCAAATATGGTAAATTAGTGACTTTTTCACGTTAATCATGTAGTTTGATATTACGCAAATATATTCATTTTTACCAATATTTCGATACTATTTCATGTAGTATCACGATATGTGATTTGGCCTTGAAATCACAGAATTTCCCATAATATTGCATTTTAAGCAAGTTTTCTTGCATTTTGTTTCGTACGAAAAATCATCGTATTTAGCAATATTTTGACGTTTATCATCCCCTTTTCCTTCATGTGATTTAAATAAAATATCATCGAATTAGGCTATATTTTGCCGTTTTCCACGTTTTTGTGAATTTTCCGTCCATGGGTATTAATTCATATATATACGATAAAAATGATGCAAACACATAATTGATTAAATAATAACCCTAAATACTTCATTTTCAATCTATTTAAAAATATATTTTTCATATATTTCATATATTTTCATATACTTGTTTCTCGTTAAAATACTGAGTAAGATATTGAAAAGGGGAGAAGTTCGGTTTTTATTGCATATATCGACGTTTCAGCCTAATTAGAGCTGTTTTACGTGTACATCTTCCCTCGTTAATATAAACGGAAAATCAAGAACATTATAGATAATTCTAATGAAAACACATTGTTTTTTATCATTTGCATTGGAAACAACATTGTCATATGTCTTTTCTTGGAACTAAATAATACGAAACCTCGCTCTATGATTTGAAGGTAAAATCCTCAAATATGGTAAAATAGTGACTTTTTCACGTTAATCATGTAGTTTGATATTACGCAAATATTTTAATTTATACCAATATTTCGATACTATTTCATGTAGTATCACGATATGTGATTTGGGCTTCAAATCTCAGAATTTCGCATAATATTGCATTTTAAGCAAGTTTTCTTGCATTTTGTTTAGTACGAAAAATCATCGAATTTAGCAATATTTTGACGTTTATCATCCCCTTTTCCTTTATTTGATTTAAACAAAATATCATCGAATTAGGCAATATTTTGCCGTTTTTCCACGTTTTTGTGAATTTTCAGTCTATGGGTATTAATTCATTATATATACGATAAAAATGATGCAAACACATAATTGATTAGATAATAACCTAAAATACTTCATTTTAATCAACTATTTGTTTCTCGTTAAAATACTGAGTAAGATATTGAAAAGGGGAGAAGTTCTGTTTTTATTGCATATATCGACGTTTCAGCCGGAATAGAGCGGTTTTACTTGTACATCTTCCATCGGTAATATAAACGGAAAATCAGGAACATTTTAGTTAATTCTAATGAAAACACATTGATTTTTATCATTTGTATTGGAAACAACATTGTCATATGTGTTTTCTTGGATCTAAATAATACGAAACCTCGCTCTATGATTTGAAGTTAAAATCCTCAAATATGGTTAAATAGTGAATTTTTTCACGTTTTTCATGTAGTTTGATATTACGTAAATATATTCATTTTTACCAATATTTCGATACTATTTCATGTAGTATCACGATATGTGATTTGGCCTTCAAATCTCAGAATTTCGCATAATATTGCATTTTAAGCAAGTTTTCTTGCATTTTGTTTCGTACGAAAAATCATCGAATTTAGCAATATTTTGACGTTTATCATCTCCTTTTCCTTCATGTGATTTAAACAAAATATCATCGAATTAGGCAATATTGTGCCGTTTTCCACGTTTTTGTGAATTTTCCGTCCATGGGTATTAATTCATATATATACGATAAAAATGATGCAAACACATAATTGATTAGATAATAACCTTAAATACTTCATTTTCAATCTATTTGAAAATATATTTTTCATATATTTCATATATTTTCATATATTTGTTTCTCGTTAAAATACTGATTACGATATTGAAAAGGGGAGAAGTTCGGTTTTTATTGCAAATATCGACGTTTCAGCAGGATTAAAGCGGTTTTACGTGTACATCTTCCATCGGTAATATAAACGGAAAATCAGGAACATTTTAGTTAATTCTAATGAAAACACATTGATTTTTATCATTTGTATTGGAAACAACATTGTCATTTGTCTTTTCTTGGATCTAAATAATACGAAACCTCGCTCTATGATTTGAAGTTAAAATCCTCAAATATGGTTAAATAGTGACTTTTTTCACGTTTTTCATGTAGTTTGATATTACGTAAATATATTCATTTTTACCAATATTTCGATACTATTTCATGTGGTATCACGATATGTGATTTGGCCTTCAAATCTCAGAATTTCGCATAATATTGCATTTTAAGCAAGTTTTCTTGCATTTTGTTTCGTACGAAAAATCATCGAATTTAGCAATATTTTGACGTTTATCATCCCCTTTTCCTTCGTGTGATTTAAACAAAATATCTTCGAATTAGGCAATATTTTGCTGTTTTCCACGTTTTTGTGAATTTTCAGTCCATGGGTATTACTTCATATATATACGATAAAAATGATGCAAACACATAATTGATTAGATAATAACCTTAAATACTTCATTTTCAATCATCTATTTGTTTCTCGTTAAAATACTGTGTAAGATATTGAAAAGGGTAGAAGTTCGGTTTTTATTGCATATATCGACGTTTCAGCCGGATTAGAGGGGTTTTACGGGTTCATCTTCCCTCGTTAATATAAACGGAAAATCAGGAACATTTTAGTTAATTCTAATGAAAACACATTGATTTTTATCATTTGTACTGGAAACAACATTGTCATATGTCTTTTCTTGGATCAAAATAATACGAAACCTCGCTCTATGATTTGAAGTTAAAATCCTCAAATATGATTAAATAGTGACTTTTTTCACTTTTTTCATGAAGTTTGATATTACGTAAATATATTAATTTTTATCAATATTTCGATACTATTTCATGTAGTATCACGATATGTGATTTGGCCTTCAAATCTCAGAATTTCACATAATATTGCATTTTAAGCAAGTTTTCTTGCATTTTGTTTCGTACGAAAAATCATCGAATTTACCAATATTTTGACGTTTATCATCCCCTTTTCCTTCATGTGATTTAAAAAATATATCATCGAGTTAGGCAATATTTTTCCGTTTTCCACGTTTTTGTGAATTTTCCGTCCATGGGTATTAATTCATATATATACGATAAAAATGATGCAAACACATAATTGATTAGATAATAACCTTAAATACTTCATTTTCAATCATCTATTTGTTTCTCTTTAAAATACTGAGTAAAATATTGAAAAGGGGAGAAGTTCGGTTTTTATTGCATATATCGACGTTTCAGCCTGATTTGAGCGGTTTTACTTGTACATCTTCCCTCGTTAATAAAAACGGAAAATCAAGAACATTATAGTTAATTCTAATGAAAACACATTGTTTTTTATCATTTGTATTGGAAACAACATTGTCATATGTCTTTTCTAGGAACTAAATAATACGAAACCTCGCTCTATGATTTGAAGGTAAAATCCTCAAATATGGTAAAATAGTGACTTTTCCACGTTATTCATGTAGTTTGATATTACGCACATATAATCATTTTTACCAATATTTCGATACTATTTCATGTAGTATCACGATAGGTGATTTGGCCTTCAAATCTCAGAATTTCGCATAATATTGCATTTTAAGCAAGTTTTCTTGCATTTTGTTTCGTACGAAAAATCATCGAATTTACCAATATTTTGACGTTTATCATCCCCCCTTTTCCTTCATGTTATTTAAATAAAATATCAGCGAATTAGGCAATATTTTGCCGTTTTCCACGTTTTTGTGAATTTTCAGTCCATGGGTATTAATTCATATATATACGATAAAAATGATGCAAACACATAATTTATTACATAATAACCTTAAATACTTCATTTTCAATCAACTATTTGTTTCTCGTTAAAATACTGAGTAAGATATTGAAAAGGGGAGAAGTTCGGTTTTTATTGCATATATCGACGTTTCAGCCAGATTAGAGCGGTTTTACGTGTACATCTTCCATCGGTAATATAAACGGAAAATCAAGAACATTATAGTTAATTCTAATGAAAACACTTTGTTTTTTATCATTTGTATTGGAAACAACATTGTCATTTGTCTTTTCTTGGAACTAAATAATACGAAACCTCGCTCCATGATTTGAAGGTAAAATCTTCAAATATGGTAAAATAGTGACTTTTTCACGTTAATCATGTAGTTTGATATTACGCAAATATATTCATTTTTACCAATATTTCGATACTATTTTATGTAGTATCACGATATGTGATTTGGCCTTCTAATCTCAGAATTTCGCATAATATTGCATTTTAAGCAAGTTTTCTTGCATTTTGTTTCGTACGAAAAATCATCGAATTTAGCAATATTTTGACGTTTATCATCCCCTTTTCCTTCATGTGATTTAAACAAAATATCATCGAATTAGGCAATATTTTGCCGTTTTCCACGTTTTTGTGAAAATTCAGTCCATGGGTATTACTTCATATATATACGATAAAAATGATGCAAACACATAATTGATTAGATAATAACCTTAAATACTTCATTTTCAATCATCTATTTGTTTCTCGTTAAAATACTGAGTAAGATATTGAAAAGGGGAGAAGTTCGGTTTTTATTGCATATATCGACGTTTCAGCCAGATTAGAGCGGTTTTACGTGTACATCTTCCATCGGTAATATAAACGGAAAATTAGGAACATTTTAGTTAATTCTAATGAAAACACATTGATTTTTATCATTTGTATTGGAAACAACATTGTCATATGTCTTTTCTTGGATCTAAATAATACGAAACCTCGCTCTATGATTTGAAGTTAAAATCCTCAAATATGGTTAAATAGTGACTTTTTTCACGTTTTTCGTGTAGTTTGATATTACGTATATATATTCATTTTTAAAAATATTCCGATACTATTTCATGTAGTATCACGATATGTGATTTGGCCTTGAAAACACAGAATTTCGCATAATATTGCATTTTAAGCAAGTTTTCTTGCATTTTGTTTCGTACGAAAAATCATCGAATTTAGCAATATTTTGACGTTTATCATCCCCTTTTCCTTTAATGTGATTTAAATAAAATATCATTGAATTAGGCAATATTTTGCCGTTTTCCACGTTTTTGTGAATTTTCAGTGC